>NW_028278603.1:0-99363 GCF_059751315.1 Micrasema longulum
TCATATATACACACACATACATATACCCATGCGCATACACATACATACATTCATAAAAACATAGACAATTTATGTACGCGAAACTTCATGGTTGCCATTATATATTTTTAAAAATTATTCCTTATTTTTATCTTTTTATTTTGAGATCCAGTAAGAATCTCCAATCCGTGTTTAGTTTTAAATAAATTATCCTTACACTGTACTATATTCACTAGTCTGAAGATGCCCATTAAAAGGTGAAAGTGCTACTTGGTCAAACAAATAAGTGGAAGTGGACTAAGTATTTTAAAATTAGTAACTTTTATGTAAATATAAGTGATTACATCATTACAATGGAATTCCATCAAGAATTGTCGAGAAATAATTTAAATCGGACAAATCATATTAGGTATAAAATAATTCTGCAGATAGCAAAATATTGTGAAGTATTTATTGCACGTAAACTATAAACATTGTTTAGAATTACATAAGTAAGCAGGGGTTCGAAAGGTTAGGGTCCCGGTGATCCGTCTTTTGCTGGAAGTACAGATAAAAATAAATGCCGATAAATGCCAATTTGCATATCACCAGGAAAACTACTATCAAGTCCTACTCTTAAGCGTTCTCCCCGGGAATCCTAGAAATGTGATCAGAAAACAGACTGTTGGAGGCAAAAGTTGATGGAGCCCAATATAGGATGATATGAGATGTAGCACCATTGAAGAAGAATAAGTGTTTAGTCATGGTCGTTGAAGGTTTTATCTCATCTCATTCACAAAAAAAAAAATACACTGAAACTTAAATCATCGACAAAAAATAAAACGGAAAATCTTCCAAAATTTATTGAACGCGTAATTTCATTTTGCTGTGCAGTTTTAAAAAAATATTTTGAAACATTTTTAATAATAAAAGAAAATATAACGGAAAATCAAAATTTATTAAGCGATCGTAACAACGTTATTTTAAACCATTTTTAAAAATAAAAGGTATTGGGTCAGTAAAAAAAAATTCACAAAATTTCTACTTTTTAAATTATGCACAGGAAGGGTACAAAATATTAAAGATGGATAGCAATATTTATGGTGAGTATTAAACTAATAATGCCATCTGACGGCAGTTGGCATGATCTTTATTTCTGTTTAGTAAAATTTGTCATAAAGGCTCTACTTTCCAATATAATTGGACAGCAATAATTTAATATGAATTAAAACCAATTTAGAAGGTAAAAAAAACAGTAAAGGATATTTATGTGAAGCAGATTCCTGTATACCGATAAGTATATTTTCATTTCGGGGTTCGAAAACTTAAAAACGTCATATCTCAAAATTTCATTTTGCGACATTCGTCTTTTATATCCCGTACCCTTCATATTATAATGACGGAACATTTATTAAATAACTTTAACTGTATTGCTGTGTCTTATTTTCTTAAAATTAAGCGGTATTTAAAATTCGATTTATAAAACTACACTTTTTTCTATTATAATATGAGTTGAATATTAATATAAGTTGAATGTTGTTTTTAGGTAAATAGGAATAGCATTTAATGAGTTTTTATTTTATTTTAAATAATACCAATGTAGCTATAAATGGGATGTTAAGTACAAATATGTTTAGTGTACCTTTGAATTTCTGGAAAAGTATACAAAAAAAAATATAACATTTGTTTTAAGCCTTAAATTATTTTTAGATCTCAAGCAAGCAGCATAAAATTACAAACTACAAGAATTTCTCAAGAACACACTATTTTTAGGATTAAATTTAATTCTAAATATTGCCATTGAAACAGCCAATGACAAATCTCTTCTCCAAAAATGTCCCTATCTGCTTAAATATATACGTTTTTCAAATACTTAAAGTTTACGCTTTAATGTTAGATTTCTGTTTAGTTTTGTCACCACGAGCCGGAGCGTCCCGACGCATGGCGAAAATGCGCAGACGCGGAAACATGGCGTCTCTGCTACATTTGCAGCTGACTTCGTTACTATAAGTATATTTTGTTTATTTTCTATTTAAAAGAAACCATGTCTTCCGAATGTGAATCCTTCTTTTAGTTCATTGTAAATATTCCGAACTAGTAAGCGTCCCGTTATGGCTAAATACCCAAGTTAATTATAAATGGTGTCCTTTCACTTAACTGTCAAACAGATTCGCGCAATAATTATCCGTTGCAAATACACTATGGAAACTAAGTGCACGATGTCGTGAAGGAAATTTAAGGTAAGAAATTCGATATTAAATAAATTGGGTATAGTTTTTCAATACGTCAATTTATAATTTTTTTAATTTGAGTGAAAATCTACTCAAGCTTCATGGAACTTTATATTTCCATGACGTATTTAAATAAATAAATTACTTAAATATTTCAATGTCGGTAGCTTAACAAAACACAACAAGTATTATTGAAAAATTCATCGAAATTACACAAAATAACTTATTTTATTAATTCTTCAAAATTGTTTTATTTTGAAGTCTCAAATTTACGCATAATAAACAAGTAATCAATAAATATGATATTTTTGTCTGGAAATTAATTTATATCGAATAAATATTTTGATATGAAAAAAAATGATTATTGTGAAAACGTAATACTGAACTTAATACAAAGGGCATAATTTTAATAGGAATCATTTTCATCGCGTGATTTATTGAACTAATATTTATACATAAATAATCTATAGTACACCCTTATTTTTTAAACGTATATTTGTATTACATGTTGCCAAATAAAATTATCTTGTGTGCGTTATTCGTTTAACTTTAAAAAAAAAAAAATTATGACGCACATGAAAAAATAATGAGCCTGAAATATTACCGGAACAAATACAAAAATTTAAACCTTATTAAAAATATATATGTAAGTAAAATAATGAACCCGTGATGCTAGCTTGCCAAATTGAC
This sequence comes from Micrasema longulum, assembly GCF_059751315.1. Lineage (NCBI taxonomy): Eukaryota > Metazoa > Arthropoda > Insecta > Trichoptera > Brachycentridae > Micrasema > Micrasema longulum. Next base: position 2,880 of record NW_028278603.1, read on the forward strand.
TTTACAAAATTGCATATTTCTAAATAGGTGTGAAGGTTTTCATGGTCACTGTTATCAATTTGTTTATTTTTTGAGTGATACCGTGTCTGTTGGATTTGTTCCAACGTTTTGGCTACCATTGCAGGAGCCATCTTCACTCAGTTTACCCTGAAGATGGCTTCTGCAATGGTAGCCAAAACGTCGGAACAAATCCAACAGACACGGTATCACCCAAAAAAGAAACACATTGCATATTTCTGTTTATTTATAATGTAGATATTATAATTATTAATAATTTTAATGTAATGGTGAGCATTTAAGTTTTAAAACCTCGTAAATATTTGAATCTAGGTATTATTCTAGGGTGCATAATATAAGAATCCTCAGTGCTTTAATGTATGGCGCGTGATATTTAAATTGATTGTAGAGCGCTTATTATTTAAATTACGCTATTACTCAGTGGACTGCTAAAATAACTTTTCTGCGAAGTAAAAAAAAGGAAAAATAACACAATAGTATTGCATTTTAATTGACGTATTAAAAATATGGAATAACACAGGTTATTGTAAATTATCGGCAAAAAATAAAGTGCTAACATTTTACATTGATTCATTAGTAAATTGTGTATTATTATTATTTATTATTTTATTTTTCTGAAATGAATGTATCAAATATTTTTGTGTACCAGATATTTTGTTATTATCTTATATATACTTACTGTAAACTATTTTTTATTATTTGTTTTTAACAATAATTTGTTAATACCATTTTTTTATACGTATAAGTATATGTAAATGTATATATTTTTTGTTTAAATTCTTTACAAGTAATTTACAATTTGCTTTTTAATTCAATTTTTTTTCTTATATTCATTTATATTTTTTTCTTTTTTAATATGTAAAGTTTCACTGTTTATTTTGCATGGCAGTTTGCTTTTTATTGTTTCTACATGTACTAAAAAAAGCGTTGTTTATCTTTTTAATTATTACTTACTATGTTTGTACTTACCTGTATATTTTTTGTAAGTGCCCCATGGGCGTATTGTAAAATTAAATAAAATAAAAATAAATAAAACTGAAATAAAAGCTAATTATAAACGCACGTGCTGAGAAGTTGTCTTAGTATAATACTCGTTATTGCAGTCACTGCATGTAATTACACAACTAACTATAATTAAAATCAGTACGTTTTATCTACAAGCAAAAACCAGAATTGGATTTACAGAAAAATCGATGTTTTAAAAAACGGTCAATGTTTCCCTTCAAATATTTTATGAAATTTTTTGATGTTTTAGGGTGTTATTTTTAGTATAAAAATACTAATCAACAATTTTATATGAACACATTATTATTTTACAATTATTTCCATATTAATAAGATGCGTTGCGTTTTTATAAATCAATGTTTATGAGTTGTTTAGAAAAAATACTGTCAAATAAATGACATAAAATAAAAAAGTTATTTTAGTTTTCTAATAAGGAGTCCGGCAAGGATGCATTCTGTCTCCTCTCCTTTTCAATATGTACTCGGAAGCCATTTTTAGAAATGCGCTAAATGAACTAACAAACGGTATTAGCATAAATGGACAAATTATAAACAATATCCGATAAGCGGATGATACTGTCCTTCTAGCGGATAGTATGGAAAGCCTGCAACTATTATTGGACAAAATTTCACACGGCAAGTTTGAATAAAGGGCTAGAGATAAATATTTCCAAGACTAAATGTATGGGTATTCGGAAAAAGCCACAAACTTTCCCAATGACTTTAAAACTTGGAGCGCAGGTTATTGAGCAAGTTCATCAATATAAATATTTAGGATGCTAGCTGAATGATAAATGGGATCACTCGCGAGAGATCAAAGTCAGAATAGAGATGGCGCGAGACTGCTTTTCAGGATGCCTGACCTTCTTTGCAGTAGAGACTTTAATTTAGACCTCCGAATGCGCATTGCTCAATGTTACGTCTTCTCAGTACTTTTTTACGGCGCCGAAACGTGGACACTCACCCAAAACACTTCAAAAAAGATCGAAGCCTTTGAAATGTGGTGCTGCTGGAGGATATTAAAAATCTCCCGGGTGGATAGAGTCCGAAACGATGATGTTCTCCGACGGATGGAAAAAGATAAAGAGGTACTGAAGACTACGAAGAAAAGAAAACGTGAGTACTTTGGGCATGTGATGAGAGGCGAAAAATATAACATTTTACCAGTCATTCTACAAGAAAGGATTGAAGAACGACGCAGTGCAGGTAGAAGGCGCATCTCTTGGCTTAAGAACTTGCGCGATTGGTTCCATTGCAGCACTCAGTTTTTGTTCAGGGCAGCTGTCAATAAAGTAAGTATCGCAACGATGATTTCCAACCTCCATCGGGGAGAGGAACCATAAGAAAAAGAAGATGTTTTCTAATTCTCCATTTTGTGGTCTTAACTTACTAAAATTGTATAATTTTACTATCGCCTTAAAGTATCCGTTCGTGGTTTTATTTTACCTTTTTTATGACGCCCAATCCTGTCATGTAACCAGCGTTGCACGTTGCACGTTGCACTTATTGCTTTATGTCTCGGCAACTACTAGGAATGAATGTTACCACGATTTATTTTGATATTCTCACGTAATGCTTAACACGGAAGAAAAAAAATGTTTAGGAGGTATATTAAATAACTTTCATTCATTAGTTACGTAAACCTTGACAAAGAAGCTTGTTTGCTTTAAAACCGGTCGGTGAAAAATAAAAATTAGTGGTTAAAAACTATTTTTAAAAATTTATTTTATTAAAATGAAAACCACAAAGTTAGTGCTTCAAATATAAACTTTATAACTTTCATTCAATTTATTAGATTACAACTCTTTCAAATATTCATTTGAAAAAGATATAATCTAATTAAATCAGTAAGCATGACATACATATAATTTTAATAAGATAGTGGTTATCGGGCGATCACTTCCTTACCTCGGGTTATCTAACGTCAGGTTACCACACAGTGACTGGAGGGAGTTTTTTCAGACAGGATGTTAAAGGTTAAAATATAGTCCACTAACTTTAACACAAACATATTTTTAAATAAATAAGTAATCTGTTGGGCATTTCAAATATAGTATTTTTTTTACGACAACAGGCCACAAGAAACCTGACCTTATTACAGTGGTGAAATATATTTACGGGAGTACACCATGGTTTGAGAAAAAGAGTTATCATGTCACCAGAAGTCAAAATTTTCTGTTTATGATATCTTCTAATAGCAAATTATGTTTTTATGCCCCAATCAACGTCCAGAAAGTGTATCCGTCACACAATTTGGAGTTTTTTCAGGATAGATCTTTCTGCTTTCTGTAGATCTCATCGCCACTAGCACAATGTGGGAAGAAGGATTGGCATAGCTTAGCCCGAAGTCATATATGTATACCCACAGATATAATAAACTATTCAGTGTGTATACCCAATAAAATAAATAGATATAATTTAATTAATTTGTTTTATTGGGTACATACACAACATTTTCAAACAATATTTTCAATTTCTTTGTATATTAGTGTATGACATTATATTAGTAGTGACACTCATGCACACACCAAAAGAATTTTTTACAATTAAGACAATAATTTAAATTATGTTAAAAATAACAATTGTAAAAGATAAGAAATGAAAAAATATGTATAGGTATAATAATAAAAATAATTCAATGTCTGCTTTTTTCAATATTTCTATGGTTTTTTACTTAAATTTTTTAGACGTTATAAATTTTAAATATCAGCCTCGGTAAATCTATTGTTATATTGGTCGTATATTCTAGGTATTGTAGATTGTTTCAAATATTTTGTTGACGCGTTGTCTGTCTAAAACAGAAGATTTTGTCTTGTCAGTCTAGATGGCACACGGAATGGAAGTTTTGATGCAGTATATATATTATTATATTGTCCTTGTTTGTTTTTGCTACGTGCAGATATTTATTTTCTTTTTGTCCAATTTCTTGCATACCTAGTTTCTGAATTTAAGTGTTGTAACTGACTTGGGTCCTAATTAGAATAAATCAACAAAAGAAATACATAACGTGGGATTAATATTTCGTAACATGTACGTATGTGTGTATTTCTAGAAATAAGTTCAAAATTTCTTGCGAATTTTGATTGAGTAACATCTCTTTGATCAAGTGGAATAAAACCGGGCCATTTTGTTCAGCGCGAAAACCGAATGTGTGTTAAAAGTGTTCAGAATAGATTGTTCTGTTTACATTTTATTTTTGTTGCTTGCAACACTCGCGGGGTACCTGGCTACATAACCTTTATTACCAGTTCGATAATACACGTTGAAGCGGATGACCAATCCTTCTAAAATAGCATCTGCTCACACCAAATGGATCCTGACTCATCCGACGTCTCGTCCATCTGATTGAGATTTATTTAATTCGTGAGATTGACGGCTAAATACTAATGCTACTGATTATACAAACACACTTCCGCGTACGCAACTAGAGATGAAACACCCTGAACCTTAGATGGTTTTCTTATTAATTATTATTGCCAAGTTGCCAGAATCAAGAATTCTTTAGAGTAGGAATTCATTTACCTTTGTGAGTGAGTACCACTCGATGTGACCGTGTCCAAGTAGATGAATTGTGAGTGAAATAGAACCAGAACCCTGGACGAGTGCTTTCGACTCGATGGCTGCTCTCAGATAAAAATCCTGAATACGGAAATCGAGAGGAGATAAGTCGGTCTGGCTGTGAAGTGGTTTTCTTATCATTACTGAGGTCCTGGGTTCTACCTTTGGTACTTTGAACGTAAAATATTGATTTCAAAGGTTGTTTAAATTGCAATATTTAATTGTTCGTGAACCCGCACCTGAAGAGTAAGATTGATCACCTTACCTTTATGTAACAGATGATATAAATACACTGCATTTGGTTTACCAATGCATTGCTTCATGCACCACTCGGTTCGGAAAAGGGAATGATGATGATAATTTAAAATGTTTTACGGTTTTTTAATGTTTTTTTTTTGTTTTTTCATGTTTTGTATATTGTGTACATAACACAATTATAGATAGATACTCATAATATTGGAAACGTGTATAAATTATTTTTAATCCGTTTAAGAATCTTCAAATATAACATTGGGACTTTTAATACATGATAGTCTAAAACTTCAGATACCAAAGTAAAACATATATTAGATCTTCCTTTTTAATGGTATGTATTTTATATCAACCACATCACGAAATGGACAAAAATCTCTCTCTAACAAAAAGTCTCTGTAACAAAAAAATTAAATCTTATTCATAATCAAAACATCTATCAGGCATTTAATCTGAAATTTCTCCTTTATCATAATATTATTCAGCATTTATAAACTGTTTTATGGTTCGGAATATTTTTAAACTGACTCGATTTCGAGAACATAAAATAATTTACTGTGCGTTTTTATGAGCAAAGAGTTTTGGTAAATCAAACTGAGTTGGCAGAGTAATGGTGTTTAGATAATGATATAGTTAATTAAAAAGAAACTTCAATTTTCTTTCTTCTTGTGACATTAGTTAAGAAAAATTAATGTTTTTTGTATTTTTCAGTAAACAAGCTTGTGTCAAATAATGCATTTATTTATGTCAACTCTTCTTATTAATAATCAGCGTGAATTACAAATACATAAATCGTCGGAATCGTAGAACAATGAAGCATGTTATTTTGTTAAATTTTACGTGAGAGCGGTTTAAAATTTTTTTGGCACTATTTCACAACTTGATATAACTTTTTCAACATCAAATATCAAAGAAAGTCAATGTATTTTTCGCACATTCGTCGTTGTTCTACAATCCCGACTCAAATGTTTTTAATAACATTTTACCGCTATGTAAATATTGCTGATTTTGTAATATATAAAAAGTTAGAGAGACCCGTAATCCATTAGTGTTTTTCAACAATGAAAAGTTCGAGAATGTTGGCAATCGTCCTTCATTTTGTTATTGTAACGAATTTACAGTTTAAAATTTAATCGGTACAGGAGGCATATTGAATTGATCAACCCTTGAATCGTGTACTGTAACTCAAATAGACTCTTTATACGAGAAATCAGAAGCAATAAACCGAATCCATTAGCTAATTTCTTGACTTCTGACCCGTATAAAAACCCACATATGTAAATCAGTTCACATAACACATACATCATAAAGTTTAGTTTTAGTAACATTGCCTATAGTCGTGTTAACCTACACACAAATTTCCTACAGCCATGTCTAAAAATATTCTTTTCTGTAACAAATTATATTAACTCTCGAAGACCGTACTTTATATTTTCTTATAGGAATTTTTTTTTGCGTTTTTATGATTTACCTGAATACCTCAATTTAAGAGTTCCATAATATCCTAAAAGAATTCCCTATAACAAATTATCGAAATTAGCTGCATTTGGTGTATCAATGCAGTGGCATATGGACCACTGGGTGCAAAAAGGAGAACGATGATTATTGTTTATTTAAACAATAACACTTTACCTGTAATACTGTTTTTTAAATTTTATTGTTAGTCATTTTTTTTTAAACAATCGGGGAAAAATATGATAATGTGACAAGATCAGAATTTTTTAATTTTATGTCAATTGTTTGATTCTGTGTCCGAGCGGATAAAAATACAGTTCTAGTGTAAAACAGAACGAGATCCCTGGACGAGCGTTTTTAACTCGGTGGCTACTCTCTGGTAAAAATCCTGAAAAAGAAAATCGAGTGTAGATAAGTCCACATCGTTTCAGTGCTGTGGTTGGCATTCTTAAGGTCCTGGGTTCGATTCCTGGCTAGGTGGATGTGACATACTGATTTTAAAGGTGGTTTTACATTGAAATATTTCACCTGACTGTTGGACTGATTTACTTTCCATGTAACAAAAATGATCTAGGTACGCTGCAATTGCAATGCTAGTGCAGTGTCCTATGCATCACTCAATGTGGATAGGGAATAGAAGATTATGATTGTTTTATGAACTTGTTGACCTGCTGACAAGCCTCTGAAATAGAGGCTCAGCGGGTTATTCCTTTTAAAAAATGCTGACCGAGTACCTTGTGCTCAAACGGTTATTACGATCTCCTACTTATAACAGTTTCATCTTTTCCAACAGCTTTACTGGTCAGGTCTAGAATAAATATTTACCTGATGGGAATATTTTAGTTCCGTAATCCCGTCATAACTGTGAAGTTACACCACCATTGCTGAAGATATCCATAACATTTACTTCATAAATTTTTCTAAAAAGCCTGTGAATGGACATAAAAGAAAATTCTGGTTTGATTAAACAACGACCTTTAGAGACCACTGAGTAATAATATATGAAGTATTGTAGTGAAAATGGATTATTAGTTTTTTAAAACTTAATAGACCGATATTGAAATTATCTTTGTTGTATTGTGAATTGTGATGAACCGAGTTGTGGTCCCGTAGTAGTGTTGTGGACTAGCGGTTTGATGAATTAAGACTCAAAACTTAGATATTCAGGTTTTTTTTAAAGCTCTTAATAAAAATATTTTTAATATGTCTTATTTATATAATAAATGCCTTAAAAACATCATAAATATCGGGAAAAATTGTTTTCATGTATATTTTTTTCATATATCTATTGTAACGAAAAAGTTACAGTGATTTGATTTTAATTAAACCTTTTTCGATGGAAATATTTTTCAAAGCTATGATTTTTCCAAAAGGAGAAACTTATGCGCATACATATTTTTCTCAGTATCTAAGTAAAATTATCAACAAAAATACAAATATGGTTTAGAATTTCAGTTCAACAGGAAATTGAATTTAAAAAAGGTTTTCTTGCGCGCGGTAAAAAATACAGCATTAAATTGTACGGCAAAGTTTCTCGAAAATATTTTAATAAAAACGAACTACTTTAAACGACGTTTCTAGTTCATTGAATCAACTAATGTTAAGATAGTTGTGAAAGATTTCCGGTTTAAGATAAGTCGACGGACGAATCGGGAGAACTGACTGAAAAGAAGCGGAGGAGAATTTGAAACGTCACACGCGGAGTAATATCAGAAATGCATAACAAAAAAATCATCGCTGTGATAATAAGATACTTTGGCAGATTTTTTGGCTAAGTGTAATAAACTATCAACAAATAATAAATAAATTGTTTTTATGATATGATGTAAAACGCCAAGAATATTTTCGGTTTCCTGTGATGCAACTATGTATAATTTCCTTCACAAAATGGAGAGCCATGTGCATTTAATAGCGTATTGCATGCACATTTCAGCTTTATTATATAATCACTAAGCGTTTTGTACTTAAATGTTTGTTTTTATACAACCGTTAGTAACTTAAATTAAGTTAAATAAATGATCAAAGAATTTGAAGGATCTCAAACAAAAATAAAATTTATACCTTACCTTGATCCCGATATATTTCCAAGTGGGACCATTACTCATCAACCACACGAAACAAAATATCAAGCGGCTAATTATTAATTGTGACCTGTATAAGTGTCCAAAGAAATGCTGGTTGCGATTTTTTTTGCAAAAATTTTGTTTTTAATTAAATTAATTTTAACATATTACAACAGAGATGAAGAACATTTCAGAAAAGGTAATATTGAAGTCTAGGCATCTACAGGGTTTATGACCTGTCAATGGCTGGTTTAAGTGGCCACTTTACACACTGTGTAACATTCACCATTCTGCCTATATGTGAACATCTATATTCCTTCAATTCTTTCATCTGTTGATGTTTGTGAAGTTAAAGAGCTGAAACCTTTATTTATGTGGGTGAGATTCATCTAATTGAATTATTTCACCTACATACTAGGCAACGCCTGAAAATATTATTTTTTCAATTTCTATACTGCTTCATGGACCAGGTAATTTATTAACAATATTTTGAGTTTGTCCAAATTTTTGCAGACAAGGACTGGATTCAACTCCCTGGGGAGCTGTTTATATATATTTTTTTTTTAAAGAAAAAGAAATATTTGCGTTCTTATGATTTACCCAAATATTTAATTTTGAGGGCCATTCTCAACGAGTTGTAAATAACTCACTATTAGAAAATGGAATCAAGTTGGGGTAAAGTGGGATTCGAACGACGGAGCTTTGGTCCGTGAGTCCGAGACACTAGCCACGGGACCACAACCCGATATAATTAACATATTATAACAGAGATGAAGAACAGATGAAGAAAATATAAGATTAAATAATGTTGCTAGACCCCTAACCCTTTATAACTGTTCATAGTACCTATGTAATGTGATGAAATCACAGCATAAATCATGACGGGTTGTGGTCCTGTAGTGTCAAGGAGGTCCAAGGTTCAAACCCCGCTCAACCACAACTTGTTTCCCCTTTTCTTACACGATTATTTACCACTAAAAAATGTGTTATAAACACTATTTTTTCAAAAAAGGGGAATATAGTTAAATTTACTAATAATGTAAGAAACATTTTATTAGAGAACGAAAATTGAAGTCCAGGCATTTACAGTGTTTATGACCTGTCATTGGCTTGTTTAAGTGGTCACTTTACATACTGTGTAATATACATTTTTCCGCCTATGTTTGAACATCCATATTCCTTTAATTTTTCCATCTGTTGATTTTTGTAAAGTTGAGGAGTTGAGGGTGAGATTCATCCGACTGAATTATTTCACTTGAACAATCTTAATAACACCCAAAGGGATTGAATCCAGTCCATATCTACAAAAATTTGAAGAAACTCATAATAAAAAAGGTTGAGTTAATAATGATAGAAACAAAAAGAGAAAATAAATTTAAAATAAAAAAAAATGTATAAATGTTATTATTATAACCTAATATTACCTACTATTTTTAATCGATAATGAACTTTTTTCAAGCAAAATTAATTCACTACGTGAAATGCATTTTTTTTTGTGTGAGTGCATTTATGTACTGATTACTGCGTGTATACACATATAGTTTATAGGTATTATCAAATAAATACGCCCCACCCAAATTCCTGCGGTCGAGTTACAAATTCCCGAATTATAACACATTTGCGTAATGTCGATTTTCAAGAACCGAAGATTTAGAACTCGGCCAAATTGTTTGTTAACATACCGAAAATACATATATGTTGCAGTCAATCAATGTATGTTTTGAACATTTCGATTAGTACAAAAAAAACAAATCTTACCACATTAAATTAAATAAGCACACGTTATTAGATTAACTTCCACTTTTATTTTTTTAAATATGTACAAGAAGGTATTGTGATGCGTTTGATCTTGTTAGGACATTATCAAACTAACCTTAATATTTACAAAGTTTCCTTAAAAACTAACATTAATTGCTGTTTAATGATATAGGTGCATGATGGTATGGTGCTAACAGTTTATCGGGGGATTTTAGCAACTATAGATAATTTCTTTATAAACCAAGATAAGTTGAGTAATTAAAAATCAATCTGGGTATACTGAGTGCATTTTATTAAGTACATTATGGGTTTATTGGGAAAGCCGTTCATTATTTGAAGTATATTTATTTATAGGGGTACAACTTTAAAATTAATACAATATTTATAGTTATTAGATGCTAATATTGATGTTTAATGAATTGTGAATTAAATTAGGTTATTATTTATGTTCTATTACTTTCATGTATTATGAATGAGACAATGTTATATTTAACAACAACGCTTTTTTGTATACATGTAGAAACAATAAGAAGCATACTGCCATGCAAAATAAAAAGTAAAACTTTACATAGTAAAAAAGAAAAAAAAATGGATATCAGAAAAGTAATTGAATTAAAAAGCAAATTGTAAATAACTTGTAAAGAATTCAAACAAAAAAAAAAACATTTAATATACTTATAAGTATTTAATTTTTTTTTAATTATTACATGAACATATGTAAATTAAATCAATATTAACTTCTAATTATTGGAATTATTGTATTAATTTTAAACAAGAAATAAACTCAAAAGAACAAATAAACACTCAATGCTTCCCAAAAAACAGTATATCTAAGAAATTCTTATAATTCATTTATAAAGACTTACATCTAGAGACGGTGGACTGTATAAAGTGAGGGTTGTATATATTTTTTCATTTTGGTAAAACTTATATGGACGGTATTTGAGTAATAAAATGTTATTGTGGTAATGTCAATATTATTGGTATTTTCTGTGTCAGTCATGAGAGGTGATTTTGGAATATTATGTATGAATAACCTCGGTAGATAGAAGGGAACAATTTATTTTTGTTAATTTTTAAAATTGTTTGGTTGTGTTTTTACTAAGTTCGGTAAAATACACAATTCATAAAATAAAAGAAATCATCGTTTATTTGTAATCTAATCTAATTTTTAACTGTTTTTTTTTGTTTTTTTTATTTTATTTATTGAACTTTTTGCATAGGTTTACAGTACATGTGAATAACAATAGAACAAAATGATAAGAAAAAAATCCCACATAGGCATAGTCGGTGCGTGGGTATACTGGTTTAATCAGCTTAACGTGACGGTACGAATTTCTGAACAAAAATACACATACATACTGATACATACATGCACATACATGTATCCATACACAACATACATGTGTATATAAACACATACTTGCATCCACATATGAACCGGGTTGTGGTCCCGTGGTAGTATTGTGGGCTCACGGGCTAAAGGTCCAAGGTTCAAATCCCACTCTACCATAGCTTGATTTCCATTTTTCCAGCACAAGTTATTTAAGACTTTTAGGAAATGGTCTGAAAGTTTTAATATTTGAGTAAATAATAAGAACTTAAGTATTTCTCTTTTTTAAATTTTTTTAATGTATGTACGCATCAAGGGCAAATCGTCCATATAATTGATTTTGCGCAGCTTTCCATTATATTTGACTATAAATAATAATGTTTTGTTATAGTTTTAACTATGGAAAAATAAGTAAAATAATGTATATTTATTATAAATTAAGGTCACTGATTATGTCTTCTTCAAAAAATAAATATAACCATATATAAGCGCACCCAGCGCCCAACCCATTCCCAGTGGGAGAAAAAAATGGCTGATTATTGCAGTTTATTTCTTCATACATGAATTGCCAAAAAAAAAAATTCTTCGTACAAAATGTGTACTGTATTTGAACATTTTAAAACCCAGTAGTTATATTTTCCTTACAGAGTTCACTCGCAGATTACAGATATTATTTGAAACTTCTTTATTTGGAGAATAGAATTACAAACATTATTTCCTAAGGACCACTTTCCTTTGATAGTATGATGTTGACATATGACACCAGTTCTTTCGTCCACCCGTCTTAGTGGCGCTCCGCTCGGTGCAGCATCAATTTTTGGCATTATTCATTTTTAGAAGGAAATAAGCCATGTATATACTTTATTACTTATATGTATGTATTTAGAAATTATGAAAAAAAAAATCGTAAGTTACAGTTCGCAATTAATATGCATACACATGTATAAAAAAATACACAATTTAAATATTTTAATGCGGAAAACAAAAAAATAACAAAAAACCACGTATTTTGCTGGCAATTTATCTAAAGAAATCAAGTTTCTTTCCACTACCCATTGTCTGCATATTTTTCAAAGTAGTGATTGGGTAAACTTTTCATCGGTAAAAATATTGTATAGTCATTGTACAATTCAAGTCAAACATGTTGGCGATTGAACCGAGACCTCTGGCATAGTAAGCAATCGAGTTGTCTACGAGAAGGACGACTAATTTATACAATTTTTTTAATTCAACGTGAGTTGTTGATTTTTTCGGCTTTATTTCTGCCTAGTCTGTCTTCCTGTTTTTATAGGACAACTTTTTTATGCCATGACGCTCGTTTCACACAATGGGCACCGCATGGCTTGCATTAATCGCAATAATGGAGTGCAGTAAATTATGCAAAGTGCAATGGTTTTGACAAGCTAGTCGCCCGCACCGTGGCTGCTCCACATCAGATTGTGCGAATGGGCTTTTACACTAGAACCTTCGAGTATAAACACTAGCTGTGATAAATTACCCTCGTTTTCACATGAAAAAAATGAACAAAGGGATCCCGTAAATTTATTTGTTTTTACAAATATAATATACTCCGTTACGACACGATACCAGTGAATTAATTTGTACCTGCATAGTAAATGAAAAAATATTATTCCGTGTTGTATTTTACTTTTATTTTAATTTTATTTTATTTTTCTCATAAAAACAAAACACATTATGGAATCGAAATAATAGTTTTAATATGTCAGTAGAAATATACATTTAAAATGTGTCTCAATTACACTATGAGACTTTTATTATAACATAAAAATATTTGTAGACAGTACTGATTTCAGTGTATCAATGTTATTATTGTACATAGAGAGGGTGAGTATATACATTATGTGAGGGTGTGTTATATGTGTATGGATTTGTGAGTATTGTATGTATGTGACAATGTGTGGTAAATATAAGTGGACTTATTGAACAATGCAAAACGAGGCTTGCACAGAGACATGCATATTTTATAGGCCCAAAATTTTTAATTCTTTTTTTACTGATACTATTTCATTGATTCCAAACTTTCGAAATTTTCCTTCTTTTAAAAAACACGCACCATCTTGGATTCAAACTAAAGATATGACTCTTTTTTTCTATGATATATTTTGTTGCCCTTTTTAAGGAATATTTTTATGTTTTTTAATATTTTTTATTTCCTTTTAATTACCATAAAAAAAATACAATATAATCTTTTACAAAATGTTTTATTTTCTCTTTCTTATGTTACACAAAATGTATACCCACGAACAGGCCATGCCTTTGTGGGATTTTTTTGTTGATACTTCATAGACTATTTTTACTATTAACATGTATTTCATTGCCATGTAATTTTTCTTTATTTTTTAGTACTCTGTTGTACCTCTATAAAAAAAACAACCAAAAAATGATTTTCAAAATTTTTTTTTTTTCAAAGCTAAATGTTTTATTATTATAATTATTATTTCATTTATTTGGAACACAACAGGCCAGGGGGCCCAATTGCAGTGATGAATTTCAGCGCAGAACACTTAGACTTGAGGACAATCACATAAAATGTTTGTGTTCTCACCGGGAATCGAACCCGGAACCTTTCGTTTGTGAGTCAAGCGTCATGACCACTATATAACGGTGGCTGCCAATTATATACATGATTTAAAATGCAGCATATCTCGACCATCTGTTACGGAAAGGTAAGGTAAATATAGGCTAGAAAAATAAAATTCCACTTTCACCCTCCCAGGAATCGATTCCAGGACCTCAAAAATGTTAGGCGAAAGCTTTAGCCGCTACACGACGAGGTGGACTTATCTCTTCTAGATTTTCACATCCAGGGTTTTTATCTGAGAGCAACCATCGACGTCTGGATCTATTTCACACAAATAACTGAATTTTGTATCCTCCTGCACACAGAATTTGTATACAGAATCTTGATCATATATTACAGGAAGGTAAGATAAGCAACCTCACGCTTCAGGTAACAGTCCAGGGACAGTGAAATATTGCAGTGTAATATATTGCATAAAATATTTTATGTAAACCTTCCCAAGAACCGATTCCGAGACTTCAAGATGATAGGCACACGCGCCAATTATCAAACTACGAGGCGTACTTTTCTCGAATTAAAAAAAATATATATCTTACAGTAGCCATCAGGTCAAAATCAAAGATCCAGGAGTCTGGTTATTTTGCACACACAAAACTGTATTATTAATTCGCCCGGATACTGATATAACGTTTTATTCCTTTTAGATATTTTTTTATGTGAATACCTGCAGTTTTATTAATAAATCGGTTAGGTAAACGAATGACTTAAGCATATTAAAAAAAAAAATAGTAACGGAATATCAATGTACTTGATTAAGAACGTTTTTTTACTGTAGGAATTTTCAGTGTCTACTCTAAAATTAAAACTTTTCCAATATTTTGAGTTTATCCTAATGTGTAGAGACAAAATACTAGATTTCACCCCCTAAGGAGTTATTTATATTAAAAATGTTACACAGTGTGTAAAGTGGCCACTTAAATCAACCAATGACAGGTCATAAGACCTGTAAATGCCTAGACTACCATGTTCCCTTCTCTAAATTGTTCTCCATCCCTGTTTTAATTTGTTATTATTATTCAGTAAAAAATATTCATTTATCTTTCATAAAGATCTTATGATTTCATTGATACATTTAATTTTCATCACGTTGAAGCGGAGCATTTAAAAATATCATTTTTTTCCCAATCCCAATAAATTTTTAAATTATGAATAGGAAAATATCACGTACTACGAATACCAATAAAAATGAATTAAATGGATTTAAAATAATTAAATGTGTTTTCGAAATCATTATGGATACTGTGGAGAAATGTTTACAAATATAAAAAAAGAAAACATAAAAAAATACGTTACTAGAAAAACGCTTCATGTTTGGCATTGATAGTTGTGACGTCAAGATTTGTGATGATGTTTTATGAAGATTTTAATGGTTTGGAACAAAGTTGAAAATGAACATGAATCGTTATGTATTAGGGGCGTGGCCAATACAATGACCGTTTTTGCGGGAATCCAAAATTACAAATTAAAAAAATAAATTTTTCTACCAATAAGTGGCAAAAAATATTTTTTTTCAGAGCCTTTTTACTTCATTTTTTATTAAAAAGGTGATATTTCCTTATTGACAAGAACACTTCTATGGAGAGAAAAACTATAAACTAATGAAAAAAATTGTTAATTAAAAAATATATGTGTACTGTAATAATCAATGAAATGTTTTTAACCCCTATTAAAAAACAATGTTTGAACCAGGACTAAGACTTTTATCATTTTGAATAAAAAATAACATTAACATCATTATATTATATGTTATAAAATAATAACATTTATAAATCGGGTCTTCGATTATTTGGATCATGCGGCTAATTAATCAATTTGCAAGATTACATGATTCGAGCACCCAAAGACAACTATATACTTAACACGCCTGGATTCCACAATCCACATGTGCAAGCTTTCTGGAAGAACATCAGTACCTATATACAAGTAAACATATATGTATACTATATCCGTACATATACTACAGAAAAAGATCTCAAGTCTCTGGTCTGCCATCGGCTGGGTCAGTAGTTGGTCAGTAATGGTAACTTTTAGACTGGATCATGTTTTACGTCAGCGTTTTTTTTATTATTCCACTGTGTAAACATCTAATAGAAAATAAAAAAGTGCTTGTTTTTATAACATTATCATATAGCCTGCGAGTTTAAATTACGGAAAAAAAAAAAAAACATTTTTATTAATTTCAAAAATATTTTACCTTCATGTGTTAA
This sequence comes from Micrasema longulum, assembly GCF_059751315.1. Lineage (NCBI taxonomy): Eukaryota > Metazoa > Arthropoda > Insecta > Trichoptera > Brachycentridae > Micrasema > Micrasema longulum. Next base: position 19,130 of record NW_028278603.1, read on the forward strand.
GATTAAAAATTTGTTTAATTTACACTCGGATTTAAATCATGTAAGTCATTTTCCCTTCTTTTGTTGATCAAAATTATCATTATAATTGAATTTCGTATTGGATTAAACAACCTTTGAATTTTAGATATATTATCTACCTGCTGTTTTTTATTACTGTTTCTAAGTCATGGATATTTTGCAGAATTTATTTTACTATGTATCTGTAAAAAAATTTAACACAACACACATAACGAGAAATTAAAGAAAGTGTATTAATTTAAATACTTCATAGATTCCCGGTGAATATTTTCGGTTATGATTTTTAAGAAATCTCACATTGTAATATTTTTTTGTACGCAATGTACATGAGATTTACAATAAGATTATTTATTAAAAAAAACTACATCAACCGTACAGTAGGGTACATTGTGTATTTTGTTGAAATCTAAAAAATTATGCTGAAAACTTATATTTGGAATAAATTATTCAGTTGAATTACGTTACATCGTACATACATTTATGAACTTGTCAAGATTTTATAGGCTGGGCCCGCGTTAAGCCGTAATAATTAAGAAGGAAAAAAGGAAATAACAAGAAATAATAACATATAATAACAATAATCCGAATAAAAGTCCAAAAAATAACACCGAATACTTTAAAAAAAATATATATCTTATTAGATAATACAAATATTAATGATTTATGTGAACAGATATTTGATATATTTAGACGTTTAAAGATATGTTTGTGAATATTTACTATCGTAATATTACAGTTATGATTTATTTCACAGTATAATAAAGGTATAAATCTAATTGAATATTGTGTATGTAAATCAGTTTGGCTCCATGGCCAAGTGTACTTGGTTAAATTTACACCCACTTTTTTTATGACGCAATGACTATAATAATAAATTTTCAATAGTTTAATTATCTCAAGCACATCATTTAGTTCATTACGTGGTGAATATTGTCCTAGGTACAAACATTTTGTCAAAGTAAAAATTCAGTTTCAATATATTATTATTTATTTATTTTATAGAAACGTGTCAACAATGATTAAATTACATAATAAAGATTAGGTTGAAAGATAGACCAGAGAAGTTTCTAATTTAAATGAAACATTTTAAATGAATCAGTGCATATTTTGCTATGTTAAATGTCTGGCCAGTTCAAAACAAAGAAATTTAAAAAAAAATATATACATGGAAAAAAAACATGGTTACGAAAAGAACGTGTTAAAAGTTTGAATTAATTTAAATTAACTTGTTCTTTTATATTAGAGAAATTCGTAACTTTTATAACTTATTAAATCCCCGTGCTGAGAAGTAAATATCATATGATTTTTAAAAACGCCTGAAACATAATTAAATAATAATATAAAATACATAAGCAATACACAAGCTTCGGCTTTGCGGGAACAAAAATACAATTATGTATGTTATGTATTTGTTAAAATAAATGAAACTATAAATTTAACAATGTTTGATTATGTCCAAATGCTTGCAGACTGGCTGGATTTCATCCCTAGGGAGTTGTTCGTATTTAAATTTATTTCAACAGAGAGGGAAAAAGTTTTCGAGAAGGGAATATGGAAGTCTAGGCATTTACAGGGCTTATGACCTGTCATTGGCTGGTTTAAGTGGCCACTTTACACACTGTGTAACATTCACCATTCTGCCCATGTTTGAACATCCACATTTCCTCAACTCTTCCATCTGTTGACTTTTGTGAAGTGAAAGAGCTGAAACCTTTATCACGTGGGTGAGATTCATCCGGCTGAACCAAATCACCTACTAGGCAACGCCTGGAAACAAATTTCCAATTTTTATACTTCTTCTTTTACCAGGTAGTAATTCAACAATGTTTGATTATGTCCAAATGCTTGCAGACTGGCTGGATTTCATCCCTAGGGAGTTGTTCGTATTTAAATTTATTTCAACAGAGAGGGAAAAAGTTTTCGAGAAGGGAATATGGAAGTCTAGGCATTTACAGGGCTTATGACCTGTCATTGGCTGGTTTTCACTTCACAAAAGTCAACAGATGGAAGAGTTGAGGAAATGTGGATAGAATTATCCCTGTGCCGGCCAATTTTTGTGGAATTTCATGTTTTGTGAAGGGTTTCATAAAAGTGTCATAATTATAAAAATACTTGGTTAAATCAATTGAAACTTCTCAAGTTTATTTGGAACATATAAATAAGTCATTTTTGTATGATGGTTTTGCCAACATTGGCCTTTATGGAAAGCCACATTGCGCATTGATTTGTTCAGACCTATACAGGGTCTCAATTTTTTTTTGTGCTTGGTATCCCAGAGCCGTGTAAACACGTGATTATAATAACTATGCGTTGTGTCCCGGTTTCATGTTTTCACGTAGTTTATCAGCAGTAAAAAAGTACGAATAAAAGTCACTAGAGTCAATAAAATGTACTTTTTTAGACAGCTGGTAAACCACGCGAAAACACGGGACCGGGACACAACGCATGGTTATATAATCACGTGTTTACACGGCTCCGGGATACAAAGTGTTAAAAAGGTGAGGAAAAAACACATGGAAAAAGTAACAAAGTGGGAAATACACTTTTTAGCAGATTAACTTAGTACAATACCTTGATTTTATGATAGGGAAGTTTACATATTTAAGGAACATATATAAATACTTTATTTCGTTTTCGAACTGAAAAAAATACAATTTTGGTAATGTTTTTTTGTTGATTATATTATTTTTCTTTTTAATAAATAAAATGACACATATGGTATTTTAGGCTCAAACTAACTAATATTAAAATATCTACTGAGAAAAACCCTTGTGACATTTAAATTGAATTTATCAATATTTAATTAAAATAAAAGTTTAAGTAAAGGGGTGTTCGTGAATTTTGATTGTTGGTTTATTACTACAGCCATAAATTTTATCCTATTTATTTCCAATGTTTTAAGTTCATCAAACCATTTCCCTTTGTTTTCTAAATGTAATAGTTTGATATATTAAAATGAAATAAAATAAAATCACTTTGCTTTATGTACTACTTATATTTTTTATAACTTGAGAACCAATTAGTTTTGGCAATACTATGCCTTCTTCAGGGTTAATTACAAACTAACATAACATATATATAACATAATATAAACCAGTTGTAATTATATAGGCAAAAGCGCCCTTTAGTCAAAATGAAATAAAAGTGAAACTAAGCCAAAAAGTTTTATTGACTATTGCTCCTTGTTTTCTAGACTCCTAAATCATATTTATAGAAGAAAAAAAAACGTTTTTCATGAAATTCTTAAGTGTCCTAGCCCCTTAATTGGTTGGAATAAGTTTCCATTTGGCAATACACACCCTAATATGCAAACTATATTGTACAAAAAGCAAATAAAAAAATTAAATGCATGCAGTGTTAGTTCTAGTTACCAAGAATTCTATATGTTTACCAGTATTCGAGGAATTGTTTTGGAATACTGTTTAATGATTTCATTCGTCTATTTCATAATCTGGAACATATGAATCTATTTCTGAAACTGTTTGTTGTATGGAGTAGTGTAGTAGCAGTCTTTTGAATTATTCAAATATCCATTAAAAACTCATAAAAACTACAGAAAACATTAAAAGCGATTATTAAAACATAAATTGATGCTGAAAATGAAATTTTTAGCCGACCACTTATAAAGTTTTTATAAAACGAGTTCTCTGTCCAGGCGAATGAATAATACAGTTCTGATTTTGAAATATAATCAGAACCCAGGATTACTGTATTTGACTCGATGGCTGCTCTAAGCTAAACATCCTGAAAAAGAAAATCAAGTGGAGATAAGTCCGCCTCGTTGAAATAGTTGACGTTCTTGAAGTCCTGGGTTCGACCCCTGACAGGGTGGATGTTTAAACTGCAACATTTCTTTATTTCTGGAGTGATCACCTTACCTTCATGTAACACATGATCGAAATACGCAACAACTGGTTTACCAATGCATGCAGTACCCAATGCACCACTGGATGTGGAGAGGGGAATGATGATGATGAACACGAGAACTTATGCAATAATATGAGTTTTTTTTAATTTTTGTAGACATGGCTGGATTTTACTTCAAAGGGAGCTATCAGGATTGAAATTTATTGCAACAGAGAAGAAAAACATTTTTGAAAATAGAAATCTAGGCATTTACAGGGTATATGATCTATTATTTGCTGATGTAAATGGTTGATGAATCACACCCACATCAAAGAGGTTTCAACTCTTTTACTTTATACAAATCAACAAATGCAAAAATTGAGGAAAAATAGATGATCAAACATGAGCAGAAAAATGAATGTTACATAGTGTGTAAATTGATAACTTAAACCAGGCAATGACAGATCATACGCCCTGTAAACGCCGATACTTCTTCACTCCCCAATAACTCCTACACATCGGTCCACTTACCTATAAAAAGTTATTTCCTTCATCTCTGTTAAGATGTAGGGCTCATTTGATAAAATATTCGAAAAAAATTTGACATTTTGATTGATTAAACATATTTAAAATGACCGATTATTGGCTATGCTAGAACTAATTAGTATGTTTTGCTTATTTTCAGATAAGGCATCCTGAGAACTCAATAAAATTAAAGTGAATAAATTAATTAATCAGCAACTTATGATTCGACAATAAAATTAAACGTAATAATTATTTTAATTAGTCTACAAAATTTAACGACGAGTATTTAAAACCATAAACGAAACGAGTACATTTTCAATGTAAACGAAAAACATTAGAATTAAGAGTAATTATTAAAATATGAATTATCATGAATAATTATTGTGATGTTAACGTTACCACTTGTGCTTCCTAAATTAAGTGTAATAATTATTGCTTCAATTAATTAACTGGATAATTATTAATTACTATTTCAATAAAGTTTATTCATAACTATTGTACAGTACGCGTAAAAAAAATTAACGAGAATAAAAAATATATATATAGATCTTTGCCAAAGTTTCAAGTGATGTGGTAGTGCGTAGTTTTTATTAAGAGTGTTTAATCAGATTGGTTCAATTATAATGACGTCACGAACCGTAGAATTATCCGGAGGATCACCATGGGGCTTTAGAATGCACGGGGGCGTAGATGTCAATCAACCCCTAAGGATTTCAAGGGTGAGTAATAAAAATAAAATTATGTTATTACGAGGGTCAATCAAAAACGAATGCTTCCTATTTTTTTATATTTAAATAAAGATATTTAAGTGAACAATTTAAAATCACTCGCAAAGAAGTGGAGGTGTGTAAAAAAATCGAATATGGCGTTTTTCTTTAAACCTTCATCCACAATCTACTGCATTAGTAACTTTCTGAGTTAAGAGGTGGCAGTATTGCAGTTGCTTGCAAAATGGCCGGCATCGATGTTTGTATTAGACAGCGTTCTGTGATTGAATTCTTGAATGCAGGTGAAACGCCCATTTGCATACGCATTGCATTTGCGATTTTTGTAACAAAAGTAACCTAAAAAGTCACGTGTGAACATTTTTAGATTCGTTGTGAAGGAAGACCTAATTAAAAATCTTACTTTTATTTTTATGGATTGGTTTTTAATATGTTACACAACATGTCTATGTGATTATTGAAATATAAGGTCAGTGGGCATGGGTAATGGGTATGAAATTTTGACTTGCCCATTCTTGTGATGATGTAACCAGCGTTGCAAATTGCATTCAATTAATTCATATCTCCGCAACTACTATGACTATTTTACCATTTTTTGTAATCTTTAAGTAAGCCTCACATAAGGAAAAAAAAACATACCACATTTTAAATATTTCAGATAGTTTTACAAAATATCAAGTACCTTGAGAAAGAATATATAAAACATTCATTTAAGAAAAAGAGATGTAATCTATTTTTTTATTTATTTAAAACTTCAAGTACAAAGAATAAGTGCTTTAGCGGACTTATTGCTAATATCAATATCTTCCAGCCAACCACAAAACAGATTGGTCAAAATTTTGTACTAAAAAAAAACATCAAAATACGAGTATACTAAAATGTAGGTAACACACATTATTTAAAAAAAAACCTTTTTAATTAAAAATAACCCCTGTTTTTCAATTGGGAGTCAAGACTTGCACATATTAACTTAAATAAAATTTTAAAAAATACATTATGTTTTACATGTTAAATGATGAATAATGTGGGATCAGATAGTGTGTTTGAAAGGAGAGGAACAGAAGAACCAAGGAAAGAAAAAAAGGGACAAAAATACATATTCATGAAAAAGAAGAAAAAAGTAGTTAAACTCAGGAAGTTTATGATTCTGGGGATATATAATAATGTTACAGGCGTTTCTTGAAAGTGGCTAGAGAAGGTGCATTTTTATATGAAAAGGTAGCTCATTCCAAAGTCTAGCAGTTTGAACGGAAAAAGAATAGCTGAAAAATGATGTGCTATGTCGAGGGATGGAAAGTGTTCTCTCCTCAGAAGAGCGAGAATTCCTAAGCAAGACACACATATAATTCAAATAAAATGAAAAGAGACAGTGATTATGAGGCGATCATTTTCTAACCTCAGGTTACCTAAGGTTAACTTTAGGTAACCTGAGGTAACCAAATAGTGACTCGAAAGAGTTTCTGCAGAAAACGAGGAAGACGGAGAAAGACTACATGGTATGACCGAATTCAATAAATACCTGAAGATGTCCAAGTCAAAAGTAGAAATAATCGTCGTGCATGATAAGATGTAGACGAATCGAAATCTGTATTAAAAGACAAATAAAGTCAGAGTTATATCTTCTGTGCCTACCCCCTCACGGAAATGGTGTGAAAGTTTGTTTTAAAAAAGTACAATTAAAAATATGTAAGAAAAATGTAAATTATATTGTTAAATTTTATACATTTGTGAAGTTTTTGTTGGATAAATGAAATAATAAACATATAAAAAAAGTAAATAAATACGCGTAATAATAATTCATTTACATAATATAACAATAATCTTATCTTATCTACGTTTTTTGTAGAACTATATTTCTCTGGATTGTGTTAAGTCTGACTAATTACGTACAACCTGTTTTAAGGCAGACGTTTTTCAAGCAAAATAATAATAAAACATGACAATAGCATTAGCAAAGCACACTAAAAGGAAATGTAAAATTTAAATTGTATATTTTTAATTTAATTTTCTGTTTTTTATTTTCAAGATTAAAAACAACAAACCTTTATTGAAAAAAAAAAGTTAGCTTAATGGAAATTGAATTTCATCCAAAATAATATCGCGGGATACTTCATAAAAATGAACATTTCTTCAATTTCTATGCCAGCCCGTTCCTGTGATGTAACCGGAGTTGCAAATTGCACTTAATTATCACTTCAATTAATAATACCTAAATGAATATCTTCGCAACACCTATGAATATTACAACAATTTTTTTAATATCTCTAAGTAAACGTCAACATATTTAGGTATATAAGATCATTTTAAATGAAATATTTTGTTCACCAGGATCTCCTAAAATAAAAAAATATCGAGCGCCCTGAGAAAAATATATAAAACATTCATTTAAAAGAAAAAAATGTTATACAATAAGATCACAAAGTAAAATATACATATAATTTGAATAAGATTAAAAGAGGCGGTGATTATCAGGCGATCATTTTCTAACCTCACGTTACCACACAGTGACCCAAGAAAGTTTTTGCACACAGTATATTTAATGTTAAATGAATGAGGCTTCGAGAAACACAATTTTCATAGACCAATAAATATACATAAATATTGTTATACATCAATACGTTTCTTGAATACATTTCTATTTACTCAGCACAATTTAAATGTACTATTTATATCATGTAATGTAATTACACGTTGTTATTGTGTTGGTTACTCTGAAACCCTTTTACAAAGAATGCAATGTAAGCTTTTATAAATCCTCAATGTAAGCTCTGTACTAAAGCATCTCAAACATTTCTTAATTTATTACGATAAATTTAAAATTCTTTTTTATTTGCGCGGTCTTTGTAAAACAATGTCAAAGATAATAATTCGAAAAAATAATTCATTTCCACCACAATATCTTTATATATATAATTCATCTGTACGTGTGATGTCACCGAACCCCTCCTAAACGACTTAACCGATTTACGTGCGGTTTTCAGAGAAATATAGATCTTTGCGTTGTGCGTGTTTGTAGATCTTCAATCTAGTATATGAAACAGGAAGTTAGGAGCATACATGTTTTATTCATCGATCTACGAGGATTGCATTTGAGGAGAATGCATTTATAAAAAAATTGAAAAATGTTGTTTTTTGTGTAGAAAAAAATTGTTTTTGAATGTTTACAAACAGAATTTGTTTTTTTTTGTGGACCTCAGTCAGATTCTTTCCTTAAATTCCTTATAATTTCTACCCATTTATTTATTTTTTCTGGATTTTTTCCCTACTAAAATAATAATAAATTTAATACATTTTTAAAAATCGTATTCCTAAATAAGTACACCCCTCTGTTAGAGAGAAGACCGGAGTTTGACGTTTGCAAAAAGAATGCCATATTTGAAAAAATATTTATTCTCTGTTTTGGAATTCAACCATAAACAAGTACCTAGATACCTACTTAAATTCAATATAATATCAATTTTTAGTTTTGGAATTTTATCACAAACAAGTACTTACTTATCAATGAAAAGACTTTTTCCAAGCTAATAGCAGGCAAGCCAACGTTCGGGAAGGTTGGCTTGCCAGTTTTACAACGCCTGTTGGGTCCGCCAGTTAAGAATATATTCTTAGAATTTCGTTAGTATTTCAAAAAATAAAACAAGGAATAAATATACTTTTAGTTTCAATACAGTTATGTGTGTGATATAGTACCAGAATCCTGGACGAGCGTTTTCTACTCGATACTACTCTCGTCACAGTACAGTCGGCCACGCAGTGTAGTGGTTGGCGCATTCGTCTACCAATCTTCAATCTTGAGGTCCCGGGTCAATTTCTGGCTAAGTCGAAGTGAAATATTTGTTTTTATGGTGGTTTTACAGTGCAATAATTTATTGACGCTGGACTGGTATCTTGAAGGTAAAACTGATTACCTTAACTTTCATGTAATAAAAATTATCTAAATACGATGCGACTGGAGTTTTAATGCAGTGCCCTATGTACCACTGGATGCGGATAAGGAAATGATTGTGATGTTGAGCCATATTATACTCGCGTACATTTTTTTTTCTTTTTTAGTAATACGACAAAAAATTCAAAGGTATGTTATATTCATTTTTTAATTCCCGATTTTTTTTTTATGGATCGTCTCTAGTCATCGAATTATGCCTACATTTTCTAACCCCCTTAAATGTTTTTTAATTTTTGCCAAATAAGCGTTACGCTCTTACGTTTGGCAAGTCGTTCGTCCCCGTTGATATATCGGTCTATTATGGTTATAAAAGTTAAATTAATTTAGTGTCAACAATATTTGAGTTTGTCCAAATTTTTGTAGACAAGGACTGGATTCAACTCCCTGGGGAGCTGTTAACATTAACATATTAAAACAGAGATGAAGAACATTCAAGAGAAGATGATATAGAAGTCTACGCATTTACAGGGCTTATGACCAGTCATTGGCTGGTTTAAGTGGCCACTTTACACACTGTGTAACATTCACCATTCTACCCATATTTGAACATCTGTATTCCTTCAATTCTTTCATCTGTTGATGTTTGTGAAGTTAAAGAGCTGAAACCTTTATTTATGCGGGTGAGATTCATCTAATTGAGTTATTTCACCTACATACTAGGCAACGCTTGAAAATTATTTTTTTTCACTTTCTCATGGATCGGGTGGATTTATCAACAAAGTGGCCACTGAAACCAGCCAATGACAGGTCATAAGCCCTGTAGATGCCTAGACTTCTATTTTATCTCTTCTTAAATGTTCTTCATCTCTGTGGTAATTTGTTAATTTAGTGTTTTATTTTATTTCAATAAGGAAAAACAGCCCAAAGGTTAAACAAAAAAACGATTAAAAATACAGTACAAACATCCTGTTAAAGTTCTTACAAATATAATGATTCAACATGTTACGCGATAAATAGAAAGACATAAAAAAATAAGAACAGAAAAAAAGAGCACTGGAAAAAGGTTGGAGATCAGAAAAAAAGTGGAGGGGTGAGGAAGAGGGATTTTTAGAATACAATTGATTGAAATTTATACATTTTTGCAACAGAGAGGGAATTTTTTTTAAGAAGGGGATGGAAGATAGTATACAGAATGGTGAATGTTACACAGCGTGAAAAGTGGCCACCTAAACCAGCTAATAATATTTCGGCGCCTTCCACACCCGTCAGAACAGTTGTTCTAATACATGAAGGTGCTGGATATGAGACAACTGTACCTAAAGGAAGCACTTACACACTTCTGGTCGAACAATGAGGAGAGGTCTCAGCAAAATGCCCTCACGAGGTTTTCCTAGAGCATGAATTATGTCATACCCAAAACCCGTGCGACTTTTGTTCAGAGACATCTCTCATTTATCGCACTGAGAGTGTTCAATATTTTGGAAGAGCGTATTAAGCTCTCAAGGACGAAAATTATTTTCAAGAAAGTAGTTAAGGACTGGATTTTCCTTAGTGGGAGGGATTTGAGTAGCAAATTCCTTGATGGTTTTCCGAATGTTTGAGTTTACTGTTTACCATATTGATGTGCCATTTATATATATGTATTTAAAAAAAAAAAGTGTTATGTTTCTTATCCTACATTTGCGGTAATATACTCATGTGTCTGTGTCAGTCCCATTGCCAGTCCCATCTCAACACAGGACTTTTTTAGTCCCATGGAGTTGAGACTTATGTCTCAAAAAATGTACAATAAAATAATATTTGTAAATAAATAAATGACCCAAATTTATAAAGAAATAATTATTTTAAATTAACAAATAAGGTAAATGCCTAGACTTCCATATTATAATCATAAAATGTTAGATTTAAATAACATCCTAAAAAAAAAAAAACAGCTTTCTCGCAAACGTTTGGACATACTCAAAATATTCTTGAATTCGAACTCACGGTAATGACATAAACATATTTAAAGGTATGTAAATTAATTAAACGCCGACAAAAATGTTGTATTTTAAAATTACAAAATTCAGTACTTAAAATATTAAAGTTAAATTAAGAGCAGCTACAATCGATAAATGAGTTTTGAACGTATTTTTTTGGGCAAAGGATTACATACAAATTGAAGAGAAATATTGACTTTTTACCCTCGTTTAGGGTTGTTGAATAACACCAGTGTGCGGTGCTTTGAGTTCAAAATAGTTCGTTGACATTTCGATAACATTTTGATAGAAACTGTTCACCATTGCTGTGTACCTTTGAAAGGGCTGTCTTTGATCTGAGGAAATATATTACAGTTCGAAATAAGTACGAGTATATACTGTGTAGTTCTCCGAAGAAATCAATACAACGTTGCTCAAGTTACACACACAAATACGGTTCTATGCTGCATTTCATAAAATTGCTCATTTCGACAAAACTAGAATACAGAGATTTTTACAATTATTGTAAAATCAATTTTAATATTTGCGTTTTTGGGAATCATCAAAATATTTCAAGAATGATGGCCGTACATAACCGTGTTAGAAAACGGAAAATAAGACGTGATTTACCTTTTTCTTAATTTATTTTATTAGTTAAACAAACAGTGCATATGTACATTTTTTGTATTATTAATGTAGGACATCCATCACACACAAAAAATATTTATACCGAAGACAATAATTAAATTGTGTTAAATAAAACAAATGTGGAAGACAATAAATGATATAGATGAATTTAATAATATTAATTCATTAAATATGTACTTCTCTCAAAAATTCTTGTGTATGAAGCCTACGTTAAATCTAAAATATGTTATATGCTACAACTATGGGGAACAGGAAACCAAAATGACATAAACAGACTACAACGACAGCAAAATAAAATATTAAAGCTAGTATATGACCTCCCTTATCTAACAACAACTAAAGATCTCTTTAAAAAACACAAAACAATTAAACATTCCAAAACAAGACAAGGACAATCGAGACTAATAAATCAGGGACTAGAATTATACAATAAACTACCAGACAAAACTAAACAAAAGACTATACTCCGACGAATATTATTATCAACAGAGAATGAATAAAAAAAAGTACATATTGTTTTTGTAAAATTAATGTTATAATCCGTAAGGGTTTTTATTTAATAAATAAATTTCAAGTAAAAAAAAACAAATCTAATTCACATATTTTTATTAGAAACTTTTCCCAGCTTACAAGAGTACATACCCCGTTCCAAGTTAGGCAACTACATTTAAATATATTATCGATTATAAGTTAATTTATTTAAAAAAAAAGAGATATATACAATACAAACTTGCTACATATATAGGCTGACAAGAATTAAACCCGTCATTGCAAATTATTACACGGATGAGGTTATTAGCTAATTATTGGATCTTACTTTCTCAAGCTAAAGTTTAATAGTTTGGGATATATGTCAATTTTTATACTTTATTGAGATTTTTCCAAAATTTGACCTTATTTTTGTATTATTAGATTTTGTTTATTTTTTTCATTATTTTTTTATTTTTTTATTATTCGTTGGTATTTATAAACATTTGTGATTAAAATATGTCGGAATTTCCCTCAAACTAGGGTTAAAAAATAGAATATTACTCTTTAAAAAAAAATTTACGATCAAACTCAATTTGAAATAAAAAAAAACTACGGTGTTTAAAAAAATTCTTCTATTCTCTAGTTTGTCACCTTTTTTTTAAGAGTAATGGCTTATTTTTTTACCTTAGTTTGAGGAAAGTTCCGACGTATTTTAATCACAAATGTTTATGACTAAAAAAATACTAAAATAATAAAACAAATAATAAAAAAAAATACTAAAATAATGAAAAAAAATTAAGTTCTGAATGCTTTAAGGATAAATTTTGAAAAAATCTCAATAAAGTGTAAAAATTGACATATCTCCAAAACTATAAAACTTTTGCTGAAGAAAGTAGGGTCCAATAATTGGCAAATGACCTCCTTTATATTGCTCCTTTAATTTGCTAAAGTGGGTGCAGTTCCAGTCACCTGTATATATTTATACATGAATATATACATAAAGAATTCACATTTTTTTTACTTAATATGGGCGAAACTTTTTGATTATATATTTTTTTTATTTCTCTATATTTTATTTTCAACATCCAGTTAGAATTTCCAATTCAAAGCATGCATCAACCTCTCTGTGTCCCTACGACTTAGTATGTATAATTGATGTGTTCAACTGGAATACCTAATTTAAAATTAACGATACGTAAAAATGTATGTTGAATTCTTTCGATATTATTTGTATGCACTTTATAATATAGTGACCATATAACCTAGTTGTATTCAAGTTGGCTACGTACTAAAGCAACATATAAATTTTCATTATAAAGACTGAGTCAAAGTCACAAAATCCGGGAGTTTTCATGCTTTTATTAGTTATGATCTGTATATGTTTAGTGAAGTTTAATTATTTTCTTATTATGCCTTTATTATTCAATAAACCAGTGTCCTTTTAAAAAAAGAAATTGTTTTCTTAAATTGCAAATAGTTTATAACGTGTGTTTTAAATTTGATTACGAGGTCTCTGAGAAAAAAAAGGAAAAAAAAGTTTTTTTTAAATGTTTGGATGATTACTTATATTAAATAATAAATTGAACTTCACAACGACCAACTTAAGAGAAGTTTCTTTTGTCTGTTTGTTTGATGTGTATTTGTTTTAGATTTTTATTTGTTTTAGTTTAAAACATATTGAAATAAAACTGGAATAAATTTTCATCCACATCTAGGAATCACATATTATAAGACTTTTCAACACCAAATTTTATCTTAAACATGTCAATCTACTGCCTACGTCACAAAATAAAATGGTTTATTAACGTAACGTAACGCAGTTAATATTTGAGTACACCTAGTTATTTAAAATGAGTTATCAAATTATTTCAAATAAATGACAACAAATTAAAGTTGAAAAAATAATTGATATGTTTCATGGAAATGATTTATAGAATAGCAAATTGAACTCGAAATGAGCTGAAATCAGAAATACGCTCTCGGTATAACATTCAACTACAAACAGTTACCGCAACCAATTAGCTTAACATGTTACATAGGAGGCGTATGTTAGTATAGGTACCTAAAATGAGGTAGGTTTAGGTACCTACCTTAATCATGTGAATAAGTAATTAATATGTGAGTGAAATACGTTACATTAATGAATTCTATATACTGCCAGGCTCTCAAGCGGTTGATCTTTTCCCTATTCGACATTTAGTTTGATAGTATTGCGTTTATTGTTGCGTAATAACATTAAATAAAAAATATTAAATTATGGACTTTTGGCCATTTGCACGTGTAAAAATGTGAATTTCGGAAGACTTAACTCATTACGGAGCAAAAGTGCCACGGAGTTGGAACATATATGATTAATTTTTATATCATTATATCATCGTAAATTTATTACTGAAAATTTTTCAAATGTTACAGTAGTTTGTCCAAATAACGAAATGTTTAAACGTGATTTAATTTTATTTTAAATAGTAGATTTTCGCAAAATACTTCATGACTTTTTAAAAAAATTTTTATTTACGTTTGGAATTCGTAATCTATTTTTATCGTTCTTTAAGTCATGTCTCACTGAAAGAAAACCATTTGTAAGGGTAAATAATTTCATCTCAAAGAGCATTCATATATCTTTAGGTGTACCACAGGGTACTTACCTTGTTCCTTTGCTATTGAATCTATTCATCAATGATCTAAAAAATGTTTTTCCTACTTTATCAATTTGGCTGTTCGTTGAAGACACTCAAATTCTCAAACATATTGACAACCCTTCCGATTGTTCAGTATGCCAATCTGATTTACTGTATTTTAACACCTGGTGCTCATCCAATAATCTACATCTCAGCTTAAGTAAGTGCAAAGTTATGAGATTTTTTCGTCTGAAAAAGCCAATCAAATACGATACTACATATAACTTACTTTTTCATACCGATAACCATAGAGCTTACTACGGTTTTCATTTTCATATGCCCAGAATTCTTAGGTCTGCCAACAAACATACTAGTTTTCATTTCTTTGATAAAAAGTTGTCTTCTTTCATAAAATCACTTAATTAAATTAAATTAAAAACACCTCTCTCCTGCTTCCACTATATACCATTGTATCTTTCTACTTTCTTTTATAATAATTTTATATGTATGCATATGTCCTTAAATACGCCCATTGGGCGTATATAAAAATAAATAAGCTTTAAAATAGACAGAAAAAAGATTCTTGGAATAAACCAATAAAATTTTTAGAATATAATAAAAAAAAAATTGTTTACGGCTTTTCCGTGCAAATATTTTGGACATTAATTTAATAACTTTGAAGAGAAAATTTCAATTTGTGAGAGCTAAGAAATTAAATTGGAATTTGTACAAAAAATAAATAAAACTATCCATAACTTGTGTAAATTAACACTTTGTATCCCGGAGCCGTGTAAACGCGTGCTTATATAACAACGCGTTGTGTCCCGGTCCCGTGTTTTTACGTGGTTTGCCAGCTGTCTAAAGAAGTTAATTTTATTGACATCTAGTGACTTTTATTAGTACTTTTTTGCTGCTGTAAACTATGTGAAAACACGGGACCGGCACACAACGCGTGGTTATTACATTATAATCACGTGTTTACACGGCTCCGGGATACAAATCACAAAAAAAGGAGTGAGGCCCTGTATATGTGCGAACATTGCAATGTGGCTTTCCATAAAGGCCAATGTTGGCAAAACTATCATATAAAAATGACTTATTAAATTGTTTCAAATAAACATGAGAATTTTTGATTCATTTAACTTAGTATTTTCATAATTATGACACTTTTAAGAAACCCTTCACAAAGCATGAAGTTTCACAAAAATGAGCCGGGCACAGGGTAAATTCTGTGTATTCGGCCGGTGCACAAAGTGTTCAGCAAATAAGAATGAACAAAATACTAAACATCGGACAATCTTTATGCAGCTATTTTTTTTGTAATTATTGAAGGTAAAGATGTTATTTTAAGAACAGTATCCAACTGCGCTTTTTCTCGATTGTTGACTGATTTTTGTACTTTATTTTAAATCTTAAACATTGTTTGATTTTTCGAATTTTTTTCAGCAGCGCTATAGTGACTCCCTGGAGAGAATTTTGGATGTAAGTCTAATGAAAACGTACAGAATGCTGTGACTAACCATACTGTTTTTAACATAGCCACCATTTATTTTTGTGTATATATTCTTTTAACTCATTACGACTCATGTACTAATAAGAATAGTAGTTAAACGAATGCTGTTTGTATTTATAAAGAAATTTAAATTTAACTAATATTTGCATCACTAATTGTGTTTTGATTATATGAATTTTAAAATTTACAACTGATGTGAACATGACGTTTTAAAAAAAGTAAGTTTTTATTATATTGCGTATTTTTAATACTGATATTACGTTTATAAAAAATTAAAGACATTCATGTCAGTAAGTAATTATACATATATTATAGTATAGTATAGTTAAACTTATTTATTTAAAAAATTTAGGAATGAGTTTTCAACAATAAAAAAAAAATGGGTTAATGCATTGTAAAATGGTTAACAAAGCGTAGAAATTTGAAAAATTAAAATATATTTCATTTGGAAAGGAACATCCCTGCGAGAAATATTAATCTAAATAAACTTTTAACTGATCAACATTACTTTTTATTTTAAAAAATACTTTTCGGAAAAGTACTAATAAAAATCTCTAAGCTAAAAATCATGTTACATTGCCATTTAAATGATTGTTGATAAAGAAAACCAAATGAAAAATTCCATGTCCGCTCCCCAGTTGGAGCATATTATAATGTGTGCAAAAAGCTCCTAGGCGTCTCTGTCAGCTGCCAGCTGCTGTACATTTTCCCAAGTCAGGCTCGCGTCCCGTAGATCTGATGTGAACTTCCGTCTGACAGTCAGCAGCAGGCGTCCAGGACGTCAAGAACCTGATACCTTGTAAAGTAGACAAGCTTAGTTAAGGCTCTTAGGAGGCATTTGTAGTGTATGGCCCATCCAACTGTTTCACCCCCGCTTGTTGACAGTTGTCACCAGAGTTATCTGCGTCCATTCTCTTATTTCTTCATTCCTTACAAAGTCAGAACACCGCACACCCAAAATTCTTCTGAGACATCTATTCTCGAAACTTAGTATTTCGCTGTTTAAAGCCCTAATGAGGCCCCATTTTTTTATACTTTTCAATTTAACTTTTTGTACAAAATGTTATTTGTACATTGGCGGGCTTTTTGTGAAATGGCAATTTCTTTCAACCAACCATTAAAATAAAAGTTTCATTTTTATTATTCAAGTTAAAAACATATTCAAAAGAAAATAAAGATGAAAAAAGGTTAAGATATTTAAAAATAGAAATAAATGTATTTGTGTATAAATTACGTTAAATCATTACCATTACTCAATGGGAAAAAATAAAAAAAGAGGAAAGAGGAAAGGAGGACAGATTAAGGAAGAGAAAGGAGATGTTTCTTCAGACGTGATTAAAACTGAGATAATGTAGTAACATCTTTGATAGTGGATGGGAGATGATTCCACAGTCGAGCGGCATAGACACTATATGAGTTAGAGAAGAAAAATAAATTGTGGATGGGTATTAAGAGAGTGCTTTGAGAATTAGGACGAAGAGGTAAACCATGAACTGATACGCGTTGAAATTTTGTTTTCACTTAATGAATATTCAATCTCTAGACACCCCCCGTACTTTTGAATGATGCGCCTGGTATTCCTTGCTGTACTCCCAGCATTTTTGAAAACTTCTATTTTCTAAAACATATAATATACTCCCAGGCACTAAAAATTCTCTACCTTTTCGATGACTTGGTTTGACAGAGGATTTTGGGCATCAAGGCATGAAGGCATGTTACCAGTGGCGTCTTTGATACCAAATTTCTAGTGAAGCTCAGATTTTGGAGATAAGTATAATATTCGTAAATGTTAAGTAGGTACCTACAGTAAATAACAGAGTACGGACCATTTTTGTAGGCATCTTTGAGCATTTTTATATTGGTTGCTAGATTTTTATCTTCATAATGTGTTGATATAATGCGAATTAAAATACATATTAGGTGCTGGTGAATAGCAACGATTTCTTAGTGAGGCTCAGCCTCACTTGCTTCATATGCTCCTTCGTCCCTGAGTGTTACACAGTATTTAAATAAAAAAAAAGAATTGAAATGTAGTTTGTGCTAATGTGAGTAGGCAGGACACCTTTTTTATTCTTTCTGCGCATTATTTCTCCCGCTTGAGAAAAACCACATTTTGAATTTTTGTAGAGACAAAATGATGACAGGTAGACACCTAGAATGATAAAGTGGTAACCATGAGCTAACAAAAGAGGTGTTGGGAGGCCACAAAAAGACGAGCTGACAACATTACCTCGATAGCTAGAGGCCTATATCCCTATAGTGGAAAGAAAAATTCTGAAAAAGCATAGGAAGAGTTTGCACTAAAATGTTCTAACGTGAAAACTATTTTAATTTTAATTTGAAGATCAATTTAATAATAGTTGTAAAATGTGACCACTTTTCAATTTGACGCCTTTTAGCATTCAATATTCCTAACATTTGTGTTTTGCGGGCGAATGAGAAGGCGCAATGGGTATTTCAAAGTTTTGATTGATTTTAAAGTTGACTACAGACAGATATTGTAAAAGTTTATACTGCTCATATTCAAACCGTTTCAAACAATTTATTTAAACATAGTGGAATATATTCTTAATATTTTAAGCATTAACTTTATGGTCAAACATTTTATTATGTTTTTAAATAATTGTACATAACTACTTTCCGACTTTTCTGTGTCTACTGGTTTCGAGACCTACCCATCTGTCTCTTCATTAGGACACTGTATATACTTGCATGTAAATCCCACTATACGCCTTCGCAATAGTAGTAGTTACACACAAATACAAAACCAACGTCTGATAAGATACATGCTGTTAGTAGTTAACAGTAAAGAACACTAAACACTAAATATACTAACAGTTACGTACAATAAACACATTATAAGCTAACAACACGAGTCCCATAGTGTTATTAGTATGTTAGAGTAATTAGTGTCCTGACGAAGAGACGAATACGTGTCAAAACCGGTAGACATATACAAATCCTAATACATAATGACTAAAACGCTTGATTTACAAACATATGTTCAAGGGAATAAAGTTATTTTAGGAAATGCCAGAAAACATACATAACGAAATAAGAGTAAATATATTTCAAATAAAATATAAAGAGTATATATAAATGTAAAAAACACTAAGTTATATATGTTTGAAAATATATATAAGTCTTAAGTCTGGTCATGTCAAAAGCAGACAGAACCGAAGGGTATGTATGACAAGATGTATGAATGTGGAAGAGGCTAGGATTGTATGCCAGGATAGACGTGTGTGGCGGTCCATTCTCTCTGCCTACCCCTACGGGGAAATGGCGTGATGGTAGTAGTAGTAGTAGTAGTAGTAGTATATATTAAAAATAGTGAACAAATAAAAGTTCAAAAGTGAACATATAAAAGAACAGTTTGAATATTAAAAATTAGGGTAGTAAGTGTACAATAATAATAAATAAAGTTAGAGGTGTCGATAAAAACAACAACAGAACAAAATTATTATCTTACAAAGGAATATTTTTCTTAAACGAAATGAACAAAGAAAATAAAAGGTGCAGAAAACACAATAAGAAATAAGTAAAAAGTAATATTTATAATTCTTTTTTGTGTGGCATTGATTAAAACACCATTTTTATTTTTTACAATTTATGTTATCCTGAAAATATTCATAAACAAAAGACGTCACTCCCCATTATGTACACATTAATTGTTTTTTTTTTTACGTAATGGCAAATGTTAATGTCAATATGTATATGTATTGAATTTAAATAAAAAAATATTTAATAGTGGTATTATACTTCATTTTTATGAATAATTTCATAGTCCCTGGACTGGTATCTGAAGCGTAAGACTGACCATTTTATGTTCATGTAACAAATAAACTCTAATGAAAAACAGAATTTTGGAAAAAAATTGATCGGAACCAGCATGAACACGATCACAATACTAGAGAAAAGAACAAAAGTAGACTTCCATTTAGGAAAAAGGCAAAGTCACAAAATTCAATTTTATTTAAAGCAATTAAAAAGTATTACGAAATGGAAAAAAATATTTATGAAGAAAAAAACATATCAAAATTTAAAATAATGGTCAAGACATATGTGATAAACAATTTATAAATTAAATATATTTGCAATGTTATTATTAGAACACACATAACAATATGTATGATATATTGGCGGCCTTCGTGGTGTAGTGGTCAAGACGCTTGACTCACAGACGGAAGGTTCCGGGTTCGATTCCCGGTGAGAACACAAAAATTAAATGTGATTTTTCTCAAGCCTGGGTGTTCTGTGATGTAATTCACCACTGTAATTGGGCCTCCTGGCCTGTTGTGGTGCAAAAATAAAAATAAAATAAAATATGTGTGCCCTACTTTAAGATTTAAAAAAAAAAAAAAAAAAAATAAAGATCAGGATACGCTGCGATTGGTTTACTAATGCAGTGCCCTATGCACCATTAGGTGCGGAAAGGGAATGATGATGATGAATATTATACTTACGTATATTTGTTTATCTGAATAAAATATAAATAAAAATATATTGTGTTGTTGTAAATATTACATTTGACAATTTTTATCATAGAACCAAATAAAATAATAAATAAAAAATAAAAATAAACGAGGTTTCGCGTTCGATTCCGGATGAGAACACGAAAACTTTTTTTTTAATATTCTGGGAATTCTGTACTGTAATTCGCCACTGTAATTGGGTTGTTGAGCTACTGTGGTGCAAAAAAATAACTTTAATATTTCTAAAATATTTTTTTTTTATTAATATAGGTAGATAATCTCAAAGCAATGTACAAAAATTACCGTACGGAACCATTGGCGTACTAATTCAGTACGTTATAAACATTGGATGCGGATAAATAAATATAATTTTGTGTATGTAATATAATGATAATAAATAAATAAATAAATAAAATAAATGTCTTACGGTCTTACGTATACAGTAAATATGGCGGAAGCTAGATGTGCGTCTGTGTTTCAGATACAATTATGTTCTTAAAATAATTTTCTTGTTATTATCGCTTTAAGACTCCTATAGAAAATAATGTATGTTTACTGTTTGTATGAGCGTGACTAAATTTCTGCATAATTTAATTTGCTAAGCAGTATTTCACAAAGACAATCTGCTTTAACAAATTTTAATCACTTCTGCATTATGGTGCAGCAAACATTTGCAAACTAACTGCGGTGTCTCTAATATCTACATTACTATAGATTGCTAGTGAGAATCTCTGAAAACCAATAAGAATATATATAAACCAATAAGAAGCTCATACAAAAAACATTGCTTTTTTGTATAAGCAAAACCAATAGGAAGACCTTTTGTAAATAAAATAAAAATATTTTTTTCCTAATTAATAAATAATCCAGGACTAGTAACATGCTTTGTTTTATTACAAAAGCTAGCTGATATTTATTGGCCTAATATGTCGCTACAAATGATTTTGCCGGAGAAAGGTGATTATGATATTCGAAGCACGTGCCAGTTATTGTGTTTCTTGCCATCCGTAAAATCGTGACGTGTCGGAATAAAACAATTGATTGTATTTAGTAATTCTCCGCGCCTGATGGGGTCATCAACATTTTATTACAATTTTTTTCACACGCGGGCAAGGTAAACCCAATCATAGTGACAAATCGAAACACAAAAAAAAGCTTCAAGGTACATATTTAATTGCTGTAATTATCGAAAGCTTAAATCGGGATCTACGTATGTTTAGATCGCGTTTTAGTTTTACCATTCCGAATAAGGCTCGTATTACATAGGTCCAAAAGTGGTACAGTATCTTTTGCAAGATTTGGTTCAATAAGTATTCTCGTGTAATACATGAGTTGGGTGGAATCTGTGGTCAAATTAAAAACCATCGTAATATGTTTGATTTTTCAACAAATATTTGAACCGAGATTTTCCACGCATTAAATGTCTGTGCTCACGCCCTCGATACTGCTAACTTACAACATCAAATATCAACGCATTGTTGTTGCTTGTGTCATATTATTTAGCCTCTTTCTTATTTGTTTCACCGCATTTTTCCCTTCACATTTGCCTTTCTTTTCTAGAAATACTTTTTAGTAAGATTAACCACCCATGTTAATTTAGAAACCAATTTGTTGTTGACGGTTAAATGCAGATACATATATACATTTTCAATTAATTTGATTTATTTATAAATATGTACATTACAAATTTGACTATCTTAATTCATACGTATGGAAAATAAAATCAAAAGTAAATAAAACGTCATTAAAATTAGGAATTTACGAGTATAATGTTAGAAAAGTAAGAGCATTTGGTAACGATAAACTCCCTCAGAGACGTAAAAAATGACAAAATCTGAAGTAATATTGTTCAGCATAGAGATAGTTCTTCCATCAGGCATAACCATTGGCAGGTTAGATTAGTTATCAGTAGTCCTATTGCCGTTGTCACAAAACAGCTAGTTTTGTCAACTGCGAAAATGTCCGTTATCTGTTTGTACCGAAAACATCTACGCACTGAACATGTTTATACACAATTTTTAATCCCAGAAACCTCGTGAAAAACTTTAAATAAAATGGCACAATAATTATTGTACACGAAATTGCACAAAATTATGCCCAAGATCTAGTATCATTTTCTGACCCGTGAAATACGAATTTAAAATGCTTTTGTGAAGTATAGTTTTTCTGGTAATAAACATTTGTTCTTCTTCGATGATGCTACAACCCAAATCGAGCCTTTGCCTTATTCAACTTTCGCCTCAAACTCCGCCTGTCCTCAGCAGCCATTTTCCAATTTGCAACTTGTAGAAGCTGTGCTGCATCATTTTTTACTTCATCCTATCACCTCAGTTTAGGTCTTCCAATCCTTCTTTTACCCCATGAATTTCTAGTCATGACTCTTTGAGTTACTCGCGCATTAGGCATTCTTTGTACGTGTCCAGCCCATCTCAACCTGAGTTGTTTTATGTGCGTTGAGATACTAGGGGCTTCATATATGCTTTACAATTCGGCATTTTGCCTAATGCGCCACTCTTCTCTATCTTTTATGGGACCACAGATTTGTCGAAAAACTCCCCTTTCAAATATGTCCAGCATCTCAGCGTACTTTACCGTCAGGGTCAGTGCCTCGCATCCATACGCCAATACAGTCCTAATAATGTTGTTGTATTTATTTATTTTTTATTGTTTTTAACACTTTACATACATATACAGTTTATATACATACAATATTTACATACATATACAGTTTATATACATACAATATACCTTAAAGCAATTTCTTTCTACCTACCCAAATGGTTCAGTTTGAGAAAATAACAAGTACATGGACATATAAAAAATAACACTATACTATAAAGAGGGGAGAGGGGATGGGAAGAAAAAAAGAAGGATAAAGGAACAACTTAAATATTTAGATAGTGACATTTCAATCTTGACTTAAATGTAAATTAAGAAGGGGCATCTCTAACATTAGTGGGCAGATTATTCCACAATCGAGCAGCTATTACTGTGAAAGAGGAGGCAAGAAAATAAGAGCGATGAAAGGGTATTAAAAGGGTTCTCTCGTCACTAGACCGAAGAGATAGTCCGTGTTGTGATAAAAGTTGGAAGAGCTCTCTCAGATAAACAGGCGAAGTGGGATTATTTAAAATATTGTAAAGAAGTGATAGAATGTGAATGTTTGTTCTATGCCTAATACTGAGCCAGTGTAGTGTGATATTCGGTTATGTGGTCAAATTTGCGAAGGTCAAAGATATATCGCATACAAACATTTTGCAATCGTTCTAACTTATCGAGTAATTCAGAGTTGGCATCTGGATAACATACTTCCGCATAGTCAAGAAGTGGAATATAGTATAGGGTTATCTTCGTTTTCCAATGGACGCTTCTTGACTTAAACACTGGCAGCAAGGAGAAATATGTTCTGTTGCCCGCCAATATTCGTTTCTTTATTTATGTAGTTTACTCGTTACATTCCGTGAGAAGAGAGCCTAAGTACGAGAACTGGTCGACTACCTCAAAGGAGTTACTATCTCTGAACTGTAAGCATCTCTTGCTCTTTTGGATGGGTTTCGGCTTTGAGAGATAAACTTTGTTTTATCTTCATTCATTCTCAAGCCCACCTCGCACGCAGCGGTTTTCAAAGGCTAGAAGATTTTTTTGACAGCTATTAAGGATCTTCCAACAATATTTAGGTCATCTGCATATCCGGCTATACGAAAAATTTGTTCACACAATATTATGTGCCAAAAATAATTATATATTTTATGGTTGAGCACACCTATGATAACTCACTCCCGTGTATTGACCGTATAAAATGCGTGAATGCACTTAAGAACTCTTTCAAAAACACTCACGTCTCTTCATCTGATATAAGTACTTTAGAAACATCGCCAACGGCAACGTTTGACTCAAACTTGATAATCCGATGTCCTCTTTTAGTTGTTATTAAGTCCTTGTACGGATCACTAGATGGCGTCTAACTCTAATACACAATTCTATCAAGTTGAAAACAAAATATAACATAATCGTGTTCTCAATCGAATTATTATAAAGTAAATAGTATTTTTTGATAAACGATGCCTTTAAAACCGTTTAGTGCATTACGTTTTTAATTCACATATTTCAACTCAGTGATAAAAACTTATGCAGTTACGTATATTATATTTTTGTTGTAGATACAATAAGTGAAAATCAGTGATATTTTTTATTTGTTTTTCATGTGTTTTTTTATTTAATTTTATCGTAATCATAACCATCAGAGTTTGACGAAAACTTATTTAAATGGTTCAAAAACTGTTTTAACCCTTTCCCCGCGTTCAAAATTGTTGTATTTTATTTATTAATTTCAACTCTTATTTCGTTTTTAAGTTCAAATACTTATTTTTTTATTGACCATGAATATGCTTACTCTATACTTGATGAATACTTAAGCGACGAGCCTTTTTGATAATAAATAACTCACATATACTGTGAGCACTGCATAGTGCATAGTAGTGCTGTTATAGACTCCTCTCTTTTGGTTTTTCCCGTACTAAAACTTTTTTTTTGTAATATACAAGTTAGTTTTAAAAAACTAAAGTAAAGCAAAAGCTAAAACTAAGCAACACGTTATAACTGTAAAGTTGCTACATGTCGCTTAGTAACTTTTTACTTTTCAATATCGATATATACTCATACTACACACACACACATTCCAGTTCGATTGAATTCAATTCGATGAATTTATTTCAAATAACACATACATTACAAATTGAAATTCAAGACGTACCTATTATAAATAAAAAGACAAAAAATACATAAAGGAACTCTTGTCAAAGTAGTAGGAGAATCCTGCTCCGAAAAACCACTTCGGATGCATTGAACAGATCAAAATCCAGAGCGATGTTGTTTAGCATAGCGGTAGCCCTTCCAACAGGCATAACCATCTGTAGGTTGGTATTTTATATCGGAATATGAAACAATCTATGTTAACGCTGTCATAGGTTTTTATAAGAAACATATAAACCAATGCTCATCATAATCTCAAAATTATCGACCATACCGCGCAACAATCGATAAAAATGTGTAGTCAAATAAACATTCCTTCTAGTCTCTAAGCTGTTGTAGCCAAGCATATCCTGGAGAAACTCGGTCGGGTAGAGCCGAGGATAATACCCGCACTTTCTCATGTAGAGATATCTAAGAATTTTTTTTTCTATCATAAGAGACTTCAGTAAGTTTATGTTGTCCCTAAATATCGAGCCACTCTCGAGTCTACTTCGCACCAATTAGTTGTAAAGAGTTCTCAGTACACAGATATTTTCAAAAACCCACGTACACGCACTTTTATACATGTATACATACACATATAATATTTGAAAACGTTTAATAAAAAAAAAACAACTTCGTGTTAGATTAAAAGACGGGTAGAGATTTCACCTACTTAATTATTCCACGGCAAAGAATTAATAGCTTTTTGATGTAAATTACGTTGAAAGTTTAGACTGAAATATGCTAAAACTGTGAACTTAAGCTTTAAGCTATGTGTGATATTAAGCATTACTAAAACTGTGTGGCATGTTAGTGTTATGTTCACGATTAAAGTATTTCAAAACTTAAATTTTAATGATAGGCGTCCGGAGTTCTTAATGTATAATTATCTCCTTAGTAAAGTGATACTAAACATAATTTTGTGAAATTGATGACTTAATTATTACGAGTGACGTGTTTTGAGTAAAAGTGTAGTGAGTTGTCCAATTCGGTAATTGGTGCAAGATGTTGAAGTTTTGTTCTCCTGGTGGAAGACGAAAGGGATATTTGGTGGGTATATTTTATTTCGTGTCTGAGAAAACAATGAGGGTGTTCAGGAATTAAAAATAAATAAATTATTAGACAATCAAACTGGTTATAGCGCATATATTCAATGTTTTATAATTTTGAAATTACTCCGCTTGTGACGTCACAAGTTCTCTTCTGTGATTGGTAAGTTGGCTTCCCGTAAACCGGAAATCTATCACAACACTCTATCGTAGGTTGATTTAGAAGAAATTGTGACATAATTTAAAGTAGTTTATTTTAACATATTACAACAGAGATAAATAACATTTAAGAGAAGGTAATATAGAAGTCTAGGCAACTACAGG
Source organism: Micrasema longulum (assembly GCF_059751315.1). NCBI lineage: Eukaryota > Metazoa > Arthropoda > Insecta > Trichoptera > Brachycentridae > Micrasema > Micrasema longulum. Next base: position 45,920 of record NW_028278603.1, read on the forward strand.
GCCGATGACCTGTCATTGGCTGGTTTAAGTGGCCACTTTACACACTGTGTAACATTCACCATTCTACCCATATTTGAACATCTATATTCCTTCAATTCTTTCATCTGTTGATGTTCCCGAAGTTAAAGAGCTGAAACCTTTATTTGTGCGGGTGAGATTCATCTAATTGAATTATTTCACCTATAAACTAGGCAACACCTGAAAATTTAATTTTTTCAATTTTTATACTTCTTCATGAACCAGGTGAATTTATCAACAATATTATATTTTGTTAACATATCTTCAGCTCCCCAGGGAGTTGAATCCAGTCCTTGTCTATAAACATTTGGTCAAACTCAAAATATTGTTGGTAGCTTATTTTAATTAAAGTCATTTTTATTAATTTTTTCGTCTATTTTCGATAAACTTCCCCATTCAATTAAACGCTTTAATTTGTACAGCGCGTAGGAAAACATTTTTTAATATATCCATAATATTTCATTCATGACTTCCTCATTCTTTAAATGAAAAAGAATCAGGATCTTTGACGAGAGTTTTCGACCCTCGGGTAATCCTTAGTAAGGAAATCGAGTGGAGATACGCCTCATTGTTTAGTGGTTCCACATTTGAGATCCCGGAGCAGTTGCCCGGAAAGGTCGACATAAAATATTGATTTTATTGTGGTTAACAATGCAATATTTCATTGTCCCTGGACTGGCACCTAAAACTTCAGGCTTACCACTTTACTATTAAGTAAAAAATGCTCCAGATACGCTGAATTTGATAATTGCAATGCAGTGCATTTTTCACCACTGTGTGCTGATATGTAAATGATACGAATCCAGTCAAATAAAAGGAAATAGATCCATTTTTTGGCAGGAAAACACCCTTTTAAATATAAACACTGTTACGTCATTTTACACGATTTCGAAATAACACGGTCCGAAAATTAAACTTAAATGAATTTAAGAAAATTATTTAAGCAATACGCAACAGAAATATAATTATACAAATCGTCATTGGAATGCATCTTTAACTTACTTGGTGTATAATATAAAATATGATGGTGAATCTTTGTTGCAATTTGTAAAGTATTTTCCTATGATGTTATCTTCTTTCTTACTATCTATTGGTCTGTTCTCCAGTGTTGTTTCTCCTGTAAGGTGGATTCTCAGTTGTCCTACCATCTTATGGTAAGTCTTCCACGAGGACAAGTACCGTGACGACTGATGATGCAGTGAAACATAAGAGGCATCCATTCTTTGGACATGACCGTACCAGTCTTACGATGTCCTCAGCCTCACATATCTCTCTTATTATGGTGTTCCTCACTCGTCCTCTTAGAGATTCTCGCCCTCAGTGTTTTCGTCTTGAAAGTTCTCAATACTTATTTAGTCCTGACTGTGTCTGCCCTTGCTTCGATGTCAAATATGTCATTATTGGTCTTACGCATGGTTGATGTTATATTCAAGAGAAAAAAAGGATTAATAAATAGTAAACAACTCCATCTTTTTAAAAACCTATTTTATGTAAGGAAACCTATCCAATTTTGTTATTTTTCAATACTTACATTACGCGGTACTGTAATAAAATGCATCCCCCGTGCAAAAGAGGTTCCAGTGAGTTTCATGTCAAGCATGTCGGAAATCAAACATAATAATTTATAAACAAATACGTTTATTTATTTTTTTGTTTATCTTTAGCTTTTTAATCTTTGTTTTCCATTGAACATGTTCTGTAACTTGAATTATAAAAATAAAACTATTATTTTATTGGTTGGTTGGAAGAAATTGCCATTTGGCAATAAGCCCGCCAATGTACAAATAACATTATGTACGAAAAGTTAAATAAATAAACAAACACGCTAACTTCTCAACCGAGAGGTGGATAACCAATACAAAAATGAAAGATATTATGCAATGATTATTAAATAAATTACGTTCCAATAGTCCTCAATAGTATGAAGAGAGAAAAAAGATCCACATTCTTGATTTGAGAAAGATTTTTCTGAATCCAAATGAGACAGCCAACTGTCTCATTTTTTGAGTGATAGACGTGACATGCTTGTTTTGTCAAAGATTTTAATTTCATTTTTTACATTGAAACTACAATGAGATCCCGACATTTTGTTTTTCACATTTAATGTGTAAGTGAATGCCCGTTTACGGGACCTGACATTAGAAAGTTATATCTACATATCCAATAATATCCATTATCATTTATGTACATTTACCAAAGAAATTGAATAAACGGGTAATTTAAAAAAAATCCACATTAATTAAAAATAAAATAAAATGGGATCCAAAGAAAATCGTTATTATTTATTGATTGAATAATTCGTATCACAATTAAATCAAACGTAAAATTGATACCGTCAAATGGTAGACATGAATATTAAAATTTTACGTTTTATTTTTGTGATTTTGAATAACGGCTTTTGAAAATATCAAAATCGAATGATTTTTTAGAATTTTATCAAACTACAGTCTTAATGATATTAGTCTTCTTATGTATTTGTATATACATTTTTTTACATTGTGGTTCATAACATTTTTGTCTGTTCCCAGGTAAACCCAGGAAGAAAAGCAGCACTTTCAGGAATAAGGGAAGGTGACGTCATATCCTCAATAAACAACGTTCCCGCCAAAAGCTTGACCAATGCGCAGGCGCACGCAATGCTCAAGAACTCGGGGGACATACTTAAACTTGGACTAAATGAGTAAGAAAATATTAATAATTATGTTAATCTTAACTAAGGGTTTACTTCTGAAGCGTAAGATTGATCATCGTATTGTAAACATAATCGTGATTCATCATAAATAATTGAACCTGCTTGTGATCCCGTAATTCACTACACTGATCAGAGATCATGACAATAAAAAAGATGTATCCAAAATTATACTCTTTGCAACCGAGACAGGGTTCAAACAAAATATTTTAAAAAATTACATAAATATATTTTTTACTTTATAGTACGACATTTTACGTTTATTTGTTTATGGTACATTGGAAGATTTAGACAATACAAATATCACCCTGTTAGCACTAAAATTAACACTTTAAACTAATTGAGCAGTTTGTTAGAAATGTGTTTTTTTTGTTTGTTTATTTAATGTTTATAATTAACTACACAATTAAAGATGGTGAACGGTAATTTATATTTTTTAGATTATAGTGCTTTCTATGTTTACTTTTGTATGGGTACTGTTGTGTACCATATTTACGTGTATATTTATTTTTATTTTTTATTAATAAATTTCATAAAAGTACATGTTTTTGTGAAATTCTAAACATATCTACTATTACACATCTAGTTAATGTTATTACTGTAACTCTCCAAAAAAAGAGACCAACTCTTGTGCTTGGAGAGTGACTTACACTGTTTTAGTTGTTTATTTATAGGAGTTTATATAATTTTAAATACGAGTACATGGAAAAAAAAAAACATAGGATATATAAAAAAAACATAAAACAATAATAAATTCATACTAATTAAAATTTAATGTTGTTTTTACACGTGTTCAAAAAATTTCTTTAGATTAACTTTAAATTTATTTATTGATAAATTATTTTAAATAGTTTTTAGTTCATTGGTTCAGTTTTTAGTATTTTTAATAATACTGAAAATGTACATTTTTAAACTCTCCTTTCCCTTCCTTATGCTACATTCATATTCGTCCTAAATTTTTACAATGTAGTTACCTGAAAAGTAAATAAAAAACAATCAGTAAAAAATTCCTCAGAACCTTAAAACAATACTGTACTGTGCTTTAAACTGTGCATGTACATTGTACGGCCATTATATCACATTGTCTTTAACTAATTGAGACCACCAAAATAATAAGCGTACAAACCTTTGACATTTAACTTAACCTTTATAATCCAATATTGAATAATTTAACTGTCGACTACTGTCTTTAAGCACCGTGAAAAATCCAGGTTATTATAATATTCCTGTGAAATATTAGTCACGCTGTCTCCTATAGTATAATACTAGTGTGTTTACTACTAGTACTTTGTACTTACAAGTACCACGCCCCATTCATCACGTAGCTGTAGTGTTAGAAAAAAATGATAATTTAGCATTAGGTAAAAAAGTAATATAGAACTAATCTCCCTCGATTTTCGTTTTCGGGAGCTTTTTTAAAAAGAAAACCATTTTTATATAACTACCAATAAAATTCCTTTGTTAAGTTTTTTTGTTCAAAAGTGCTTTCGCTTGTGCATGCATATTCAGTAGCTTAATCACAAGTAACTATCGACGTGGTAATAGGCGACGTGATTAAAATGTCTCACTATTGTTTTTTACCGTATTCGCGATCACAATGGAACATCCGTGAACGCCTAATATTAAATGTCAAAATCTTTACGTTTGCGACGTATAATCCTGCTGCGCAATCACATATTTGAATTTCACCGGTGTAAATATGAAAAATATTCCAATATTGCTATTTTTATTAATTAATTTATTGTTTATCATGCTATTTATTGCATTTATGTATTTGATACTACTTACTTTTTTGCAAATGCAATATATTGTATTATTTTTTTATAGTAAAAGCTGATTTTTCGCCAGTGAACTGTATTTATTTACGAGGAAAAAAAACAAACCGACACGAGCGTTGACTTAGAGATTACACACGCGTTGACTTATGACTACGATAACTTAAGCATGTTATTATTGTTCATTGTGATCGCTCAAATGCTTAGCATGTTTTTAAGCAAGTCGACAGTTATTTGTGATTGAGCTACTATAATGGTAAATTGATAACAATAGTTTCTACTTTCAACAATGTTTTGAGTATGTTCAAATGCTTGCAGACTGGCTGGATTTCCTCATTAGGGAGTTATGCATATAAAACTTTGTTGCAACAGAGAGGGAAAACATTTTTCAGAAGGAAATATGGAAGTCAAGGCATTTACAAGGCTTATGACCTGAAAAATAAATCAATTTGAATTGTTTTTTATTTTTACAAAAAGAGTTGTAAAAATTCGTTATTCTACATTTGTGATCCCGTTTTTCGTCTTAGTAGATATTTTTTTAATGTATTTTTTAATTTTTATGCAAAATTTACCCTAAAACTCATGCAATGGTAGCCGAAACGTTAGAACGGATCCAACTTATACAGGATCACCAAAAAATATAAATGTTGATAACAGTAACTGTGAAAATCTACGCACCTTCGTATTATGTAGATGGAGAAAAAAAAGAAAATAGATAAATACTTAAAAGTATATGTAACGGAGAAATAGAAATCAATCTAATTTTCTTGCCTCCTCTTTCACAGTAGTAGCCGCTCGAGTGTGGAATAATCTACCCACTAATGTTAGAGACCCCTTCTTTATTTACATTTAAGTCAATATTGAGATGTCACTATCTAAATATTTAAATTGTTCCTTTATCCTTCTTCTTTCCTTTCCATCCCCTCTCCTCTCTTCATAGTATAGTGTTAATTTTTTAAAATATAAATTTATTTTTGTTAATCTTTGCTTTTAATTTTTGTACAAAATTGTAAGATTCAATATGTCCATGTATTTATAATTTTCTCAAACTGAACGGTTTGGGTGGGTAGGAAAAAATTGCCTTAAGGCAATATGCCCGCCCTTATATGAATATAAATTGTATATGTATATAAAGTGTCAAATAAAATAAATCAATCGAAACAAGTACTTTGAAATAAAAAAAAAACCTTCCTAGATATTCTTGGCGTGAGTACCTACGGCCCGTTGTATTGCTGTAAACTGTAGCTAGCTTCGTAATCATGGAATGGTTTTTCTCCGTCAGCGGGTGGCGTATTATTACTCTTAGCTGTAAACGATGCGCCTCTAGCTACAGCCCGGCTTCGTGTATTTTAACATGAGCATTGGACATTCGACATAGTTAATTTGTCAACCCACGGTGAGATTCGTGTACGCGGCTTGCGCTAGGCGAGCGGAAGTTGTCGCTACTCCCAGGGAATAAATAATCGACTAAATGCCAAAGCGTCACACTGCACAATGTACGGGCCACCACCCAGTATACCTGCGGCTGCAGGGTTATGCCAAGGGTATTCAAGTAAAACAAAACAGAATTTTATTAAATGCATTACTTTCTAAGATTTATGACTGTTTATTTATTTACTTTTAAATTAATCATTTACTAAATTTATATAAACAGCGGTGAAAAAATTACAACAAAAAACGTAATATGTATTTAAATTTTTTTTTTAAACAAAAGTAAACATAAATATAAAATTATAATGAAAAGTAACATCTGTAAAAAAAAAAAATATCTACGTATGTGATAAAAAGGTAAATTGAATCAACCAACAGTTTCCATGAAAAGCTGAGATTTAAAACTTAGCTTTTTCTTAAAAATAACCGTTTTGTAATAAAACTTATAATTGACAAAAAAAGATGCGGAAAGAAAGGGTCGTGGTCCTGTGGCTAGTGTATTGGACTTACGGACTGAAGGTCTGTGGTTCGAATCCCACTCTGCCCCAACTCGATTCCCATTTTCTAATAGTGAGTTATTTACAACTCGTTGAAAATGGCCTTCAAAATTAAATATTCTGGTAAATCATAAGAACGCAAATGTTTCTTATTAAAAAAAAATCGAATGATTTAAAATAACAAAATAATAACATTTATTTTAATAACGTTTATAAATAGAGCCATTAAAATAGCGCTAAAGAAAGGTATTATAAAATATAAAAATATGCGAGAAGAACTCGATTGGATAGCAATTAATATGAGACATATATATTATTTATGCTTGTTTTTGAACAATCGAATGCCCAAATATTTAATTGATAATATGACGTAAGTTTTTTCTACAAGTGTATAACTAGAAATAAAGCTGAAATTAAAAAAAGAATCCCAAAATTGTATTATGTATAAAGGTTTAAAAATGTATGAAGGAATGCCTGAATGTATGAAGAATGAAAAAAGTTTATGTAAATTTAAAACGAAATGTTATGTTTACTGTGAGATTATGTAAATAATGTGAATGTTTTATTATTTTCTGATTTTTCTTTTAATTCCTACAAGTTTTTTTCTTCTTATTTACTCGTATATTCAAAATTATATAAATTCCAATTAATAAATAACTATAACAGTGTAAATCACTCTCCAAGCATAAGAGTTAGTTTCTTTTTTTGGTGAGTTGAAGTTATAACATTTACTAGATCTATAAAAAGAGATTTCTGTAGATTAAAAAAACATGTAACATTTATGAAAAAATATATTGATTAATAAAAAATAAAAATAAATTTAAAAAAAATAATATTAGTTTATGTACTAAGTAAGTACTAAGTAAACTAAATTAGCTTACTTAAGAAATAAATAAATAAAATATACAAATTTTAATACAAAATAATTATGACTAATATAAATATATCATCGTTCCCGGAATTGTATCTAAAACCTAAGACTAATCACATCATCTTCCATGTAAAAAATCCTCAAAATTCGTTGCAATCGTAGCACAACCAAAGCAGTGCAGGGAAATTGTAATCATGGCCTGTTACTATTTCTGGCTCAAGTGATCACAAAATGATATAATATCGTCCCCGTTCTGCAACAAACGTCCAAATTTGTTTTTTTCAAATAACTTTCGAATGCTACTTTATTCAAAGATTTGAGCTCTGTCAATTAATTGGCCAAACCCATTTTTAATACATCGCGTCGGCTTCATTCCGTTGCAAAGTGCTAAAAACAAGTGTGTATTATATTATTTGATGTACATCTTATCAACGATAATTTTCTAAATAAGAGGAGTGTAAGTGAACGCATATGTACACCCTTGTTTCAGCATTTCATGGTATCCACAAATTAGAGTTATTTATATGCATAAACTTTGAACGATACTTTGCTCAGAAAGACAGCTTATACGCAATGTTTATAAAGTACATATATTCAGATTTTGTATATGTATTTATAATGAATTAAGGTTATTAGTTAGAATACAGACAATGAAATATTTTAATAATAAAGAAAACCTGCTTTAACAAAATAGTGTGTTAATTAAACGTAAAACATTAAGGTCAGTTATATGCCATAAATACATATATTGAACAAATTACAACAGGGATGGAAAATACCTTAAATAAGGAAATATGGAAGTCAAGGCATTTACAGGGCTTATGACCTGTCATTGGCTGGTTTAAGTGGCCACTTTACACACTGTGTAACATTCACCATTTTGCCTATGTTTGAACATCCACATTTCTTCGATTGTTCCATTTGTTGATTTTGCCACTTAAACTAGCCAATGACAGGTCATAAGCCCTATAAATGCCTTGACTTCCATATTCCCTCATTTAAGGTATTTTCCATCCCTGTTGTAATTTGTTAATCTCAATGACTCCCGAGGGGGTGAAATCCACATATATTTAAATTTATTGCAACAGAGAGGGAAAACGTTTTTGAGAAGGGAATATGGAAGTCTCGGCATTTACAGGGCTTATGATCTGTCATTGGCTGGTTTAAGTAGCCACTTTACACGCTTTGTAACAGTCACCATTATGCCCATGTTCTAACATCTATATTTCCTCAACTCTTCCATCTGTTGACTTTTGTGAATATATTTACTGTAAGTAAAGTATGTTGTATGTGGTTGTAATGGTCAGGGCGTTTGCCTACCATGCAAGTGGTCTCGGGTTCGATTCCAGACATGGTTGAAATGAAATATTCTTGTGTAAAAATGTGTTTTTACACAATAATATTTCTTGGTTCCTGGACTGGCACCTAAAGCGTAAGACTGAGCATCTTACCCTCATGTACAAAAAAAGTTATCAAGATAGGCTGCGGTTGGTGTACTAATGCAGTATCCTATGCACCATTGGGTGCAGAAAGGGGAATGACGATAAGTAAAGATATGTCTCCGGACAGATAAAAAACACGAGTGTGAAAAAGAACCACAATCCTGGATAATAATAACCATAATCCTTAATTGATGTGCCATCGTTACTGGAACGAGTGGCATTCAATGTTCCAATCCACCGGTTGCGAAATAATAATGTCCTGTTCCTTGATCAACACAGCACAAACTATGGCTTGCATGCACCAATGTTCCAATTGTGTCGTATTTTAAACTCGAGACAAGATCTGGACTTTTTTGAAGTCTTTATAGATTTAAAAAATCACTAAGATAGACTGGATCTTGTCTTGAGGTAGTAATTTTTATTTTTTCGGCCCTAGCTTTAATTTTATTTAGTAGATTTTATTTTATCAGCACCTGTATTTATTATTAAAAAAAAGGATTTACCATCGTTAGAATGGACTGCATAAGTCCGTCAAATAAATATATAAAAAAGCATTTCTGACTCGATCGCTACTCTCACGTAAAAATCTAGAATTTTTTTTTCATATATTTTCTATTCATTCAAAATTATATTCGTTTACATATTTATGAGCTTATTAAGGCTTTTAGGCTGTGCCCGTGTTAAGCCATAATAATTAACAATAAAAAATAAAACGTGAACAAAAATTAATTGAATTATAATAACACGTGATTCAATAGAATAAAAATCCAGAAAAACATACATACAAAAGATATCGTTAAATAAATCAAGATATATAGATAATGTATTCTCAAAATACAAGTTTAAATTAAAAATTACCCTTAGTGCACAATTTAAAACAATTAAGACTCAAAATTTTCTCTATTGCTCTGCATTAACCAATTGCATTAACCAATGAACACGCCTTTTGAATATAATATTGTTTTTAGAATTTATTAGAGAATAATAAGTGGAGATAAGTCTGCCTAATTGTATAGTAGTTGTCGCGATGAATCTCACCCGCATAAATAAAGGTTTCAACTCTTTAACTTCACAAACATCAACAAATGAAAGAGTAAAGATGTTCAAATATGGGCAGAATTGTGAATGTTACACAATGTGTAAAATGGCCACTTCAACCAGCCAATGACAAATCATAAGCCCTGTAGATGCCTAGACTTCTGTATTACCTTCTCTAAAATGTTTTTTATCTCTGTTGTAATATGCTAATGAAATTTATGCATTAAAAAAAAAATGAAAAAAAGTCACATATTTTTCTACTGTTTGACAGTAATAAATTAGTTACGACTGTTCAACATATTTAATTGCTTCAACAAAGTAAAAAGCTTTCACATAAATGAATAAACCAAGATTTTTTATTAAAGTTTTTGATTATTTGTAGGATTTTTATGGTTTTCCTGTATTTATTTATGTATTTAGATTGAGGGCATACTTCTCGGAGGTCGCTGTGAACTAGCGCAACAATCTAGGTGCTGTGACATGTTTTGCAAACTGTGCTAAACTGTTTATAATAATATGTATAATGTATAGGTAAGGAGTACTCGTTGTCTAGGCTTTAGGCCTTTAGACATTCCAGGCTTCCGTTTTCTCATTCTACACGATACACATAGGTTTCATACGCACACCTACGCGACGCCTTTTTAGGAATTTCGTACGAAGATACAAGATACTGGGACCTTCCTATCGATAACATGCTTAGAAAGACTTTTATGGTTTTAAAGAAAGCTGTTCTTACCCTTTGTTGCATAAAAGCTACTCTAATATTTGAGATTTTATTATGTATTTTGAAAAAGAATCCTATCATTTTTACAACGATTATAATAATGACGGTTATATGATATTTATATAAAAGATATAATATGAATCTCACCCACACGATAAAGGTTTCAGCTCTTTTACTTCGCAAAAGTTAACAAATATAAGGGTTGAGGAAATGTGCGTGTTTAAACATAGGCACAAAGGTAAATATTACATAGTGAGTAAAGTGGCTACTAAAAAACAACAAATGACATGTCATAAGCCTTGTAAAGGCCAAGACTTCTCTATTCTCTTTTTTAAAATGTTTTCCCTCTCAGTTGCAACAAATTTAGATGGTAAAAATATAGTTTTTTATTTTAAAATATAGGGAATGAAATTTGAAATTCGATTTGTAAGAAACCAATTTTTAAACTGGTATTAATTCATTTAAGACTTTAAATACAAAAAATAAGTATTTTAACGGACTAATTGCTAAAAGCAATATCTTCCAGCCAACCAAAACACATACTGGTCAAAATAAGAGATCGGTCATAATTTTGTATTGAAAAACCATAAATATCAAAAGATACATACGTATGTGAAAATAAAATAAAAAATAAAAAATAAAATAAAGAAGATAACGGCTATGTTTAATTGGAAGATAAGGCTTGGACATATTAACATCAATAAAAATATAAAAAAAGTACATTATGTTATGCATATGAAATGATGAGAAATGTGGGATCAGATAATGAGTTTGGAAGTTTGATTTAATTCCCTCGAAGACGAAGTATTTACGAGTTTACTGTAAGATACAAAATACGTTTACACAAAAAAAAATACATAGATATTACACAAACCTACAGCACTGAGGAGTTAAGATTTAACACATGAGTTTTTTATACAATAAAATTATGTAGTTGTTTTTTTTTAATATGTCAAATAAATAAAAACAAAAAAGCTCGTTAAAATTTTACTGTTCATTATTTATCTATGCAACTTTCGAAAATTGAAAAACACTGATTGATAAAGCATAAATGCTGAACTTCACTTTCTGCGTAAAGTGCTAACTTAAACCAGGCAATGAAACGTTTTTCGTAAATGTCTAGACTACCATATAAACCCTTGTAATTCCTTTGCCCGTAATAAGATGTCTTATTTTGAAATGTCTTTTTTGCAGAGATTCTGTTGGTTCACCCCGAAGAAGAAGTGTTGGCAAATCAAACGGATTAGAATTAAAAAGTACGTAATCGTTGACTAATCTAGCTTTTATAAATAACCTTCCTTTGATGAGGTTAAATTGTATCATAAATTAGCAAAACTAATTTCGTTTTTTTTTCACAGGACCATCACAGATTATTGCCGAAACTCAAGGAAAATCCACTCCTCAAACACCCGTACTGACAAGACCTGAATCAAAACCTTCCTTTCCGACAACACCCAATATAGAATATCCACCGCAAACAGCTTTAATGCATAATTCCTCTTCTCCGTTTACTTCGTCTAGCAACAGTGTATTTCGAGAGATTCCTCCTCATTTTACATCTCAAAATATATCTCAAACAGTTCCTTCTACAGCTTCGCCTTTCTCTTTATCTAACCAAAGCTTAAATAACATCTCGCCAAATTATTCTTCCTTAGTATCCCAACAAAACGGTTTAATTCAACAAATATCTCCTTCTAAATTTGACCATTCGCCTACTGCATTTAGATCTTCTCCATTTGAAAACGAGCTTAATACGTTTTCATCTTCTCAAAATATTTTAACTGAATCTAAATTAAGCCCTTCATCTTTTTCTGCAACTCTTACTTTGCGATCTCCACCAATTTCTGGATCTTCTCCAAGTAAAACTCATGTCTCTCCAATAAGAAAGGTTTCTCCATTCGCGTCATTAGAATCAACTTCTTTTGTGAAATCATCGATTCGACCAAGTATAACAATGCCTACCATAACGCCTCCCACTATATCTTTTCCTGCTTATGCTTCAAGTGAATCGGATTGTAATAGAATAAGTTCTCAACAATACAATGCTCATAATTTATTGAATTCTTCTACGTCGTCTCCATTCCCAACATCTTTGCAAACATCTCCTAACTTGGCATTCTCTAATGCCGATTTGAATACTACGCATACTAGTTTAGGATACATACCAACATATAATACCGATTTTAAAACGTCTCCCCGTTCTCCGATAAGCTCCATGCCGTACATACCCGCAAGTGGTCAAACGTCTTCAACGAATGTTTGGTCGAAGAGCACGGTTTCTTTACCAGTGTCTTCGAATTCGACGCTTGCAATAAATAATGGATATTCAACTAACGCATCTCATTCACCTTCGAAAGATCTAGTTCATAATCAATTTTCTTCATACTTCCCACTAAGTAGTAATAATTCTTCAGTTACTAATTCTCACAAGCCTTTAAATACAACAGCCTCTACCTCACCATTCGCTTATCCTAATACTTTACCTACTATTAATTCTGCGCCTATATCTTCTACACTAACGACTAAGACTAATAGGCAATCTTCTCCATTTAACGTCTCGAACGCTTCAAATAATAAACAGAGCTCTATTGGTTTGACTTCGACTCCATCGAATCCTAAAAGCTCCTTATCTTCGATGCAGTTTCCTCACTACCTTTTATATTCTACCCCGACGACTACTATTAAATCTACCAATCCGTTCATCACCAATGAGTATTTAGTTACGAAAACAGAGATATCAGAACAGTCCATTACAGAAACCGAAGAGGTAACTACTACCAAAAAGATGTCTCTAAATGGATACGAAGAGCCATCATCTCAAGCATTCGATAAGGCGCTGAGTGCATTGAGGATGAACGGGGGCTGTAATGGTAAGTTACGTTAATTTTATTCATGTTTACAAATCTTAACTTGAACGTGTTTTAAAATTAACCAAACATTTTAGGTAAATGAGTTTTATAATTCTGAGCACGTTACCAGCATCACGCATATTATTTTCAATAAACTATACATAAACGTGACATAAAAAAGTAAAAAAAAACATACCTTATTTGGTAGATTTTTTTTACAGTTTTTTGTTCATAAATTTGTATAAACTACTTGAATTTTGAGTTATACGTGGACTGGTTTCGAAATATCAACAACATTAAGAGTTTAACAATTTTTTTACCGAAAAGCGTAAAATGTCACAATATCTGTTTTTTATGTAAAAACTTTGTTTTTCGATTTAATAGGTTCATTGTAAGAATAGTTTTTGGAGGCAGATGTATTTTAATTTTAATCCACATGTTTACATTTTTTCTCGCCTGGGCTGCTCGTGGATGGTGCACGTTAATGAAATTAATGTAAACATGTTTAATATATCAAATTGAATGATTTGAAAATGTTATTCTTGTGAAACTTTGTAAGCTTCGTAAAATGGAACTAAGTAGTAAATAAAGTTATTTTACAAGACAGAATTGGTCGTTTAGCAAGACTGTTGCAATATATGCCATGGGTAAAGTCAAGCACTTAAATTATGACTTATCTCTTTATTGATCAAGCACATGATATCTCATGAAGATGAGATCACATAGTATCAATTGATATTGAATTTTCAACGGCCATTAGTATCATTCGTCACACTTAATTACCGAAGAATATTTTGTTTAATTGTACGAGGTGCCTAATTACAAAAACCGGTTAGAATTAATGATCGTATACGTTCATTTGAAATATTTACCATGGAAAATACACTAAAGTTCAAATTAATTAACAGGAATACTGATTTCAAAATCATTTTTTAAAATATGGCTTTTATAAGTTTGTTTTAAATATTCTTTCATAATAATTACTATATGAGTATAAAACAAAGCATTTTTCATTTCAAATTTTTAAAGTTGCGCTGTTATAAATAAGGTACTAAATAAACATTTTTAATAAGATACAAAAATGAACTCTCGTATTTTTGTTTTTTTTTTTTACCTATGTAAAATTCATAAAGCCTTTATGCATAACCTAAAGGTTTTTTTTAAAATTAGAAAATGCGAAAAAATATAAATTAGGTAGTAGTGTGCATGTAAAAAGATTATTAATTATAAATTCACCCCGTATTTATTTATATTTATATCTTACCGGTTTCAAAAGCTAATGATTTTACTAGTAATGTATTTTTAATTAAAACCCTACGGGGAGTTATCGTTTTTCACAATGAGGAAGTTCAGTGTTTTTTTTTTTTTTTTATTTGTTAATAGAATATTAAACTAAGCCAAATATTTTTATTTAAAATTTTTATATATCTTTATTATCAGCGTTATGATTTTTTTTAAAGTTTTGTATTTTTGAAATATCTCCGCGTGTGACGTCAGAAGTTGTTCTATGAGTTTACGGTGACCAAACCGGATATCCTTTAAAGTCCTCGTATCATTGAATGGTTCATATGAACCAGTGACGTCATTCAAAGTAGTGCGTTTTTATTAAAATATTTTTTATTATTTTTTTCGTATATTTTAAATAAGTTTTACTATAAAATTGAATGCTCTAATTTTTACGGCGCGCAAGAAAACATTTTTTGTATCCAATTTCTCGTAGGGCAGAAGTTATTCATTACATGAAAACATCGACGTATTTATAGCTTTCACAAGGAGGGTGTTCTAGAAAAATTAATATAAAAGGCTCGTCAGGAACTTCTTCGTGTTCATGCGGATAAAGAATACAGTCCTATGTGTGCAATTAAACCGAAACCATGGACGAGTGTTTTCTACTCGATGCGATGGCAGCTCTCAGGTAAAAATCCTGCGTAAGGAAATCGAGTGGAAATAAATTCGCTTCGTTGTGTAGTAGTCGGCCGGTTTGTCGACCATTCTTGGGTTCTATTCCTAGCAGGCTGGTTTAAACTGTAATGTTTCTTATCACATTATCTTCTAGTACCAGATGATCGAAATACGCTGCCTTTGGTTTACAAATGCAATGCCTTATACTACACTGGGTGTTATAAAATTATAAAGATTGCTATAATCTATGAAAAACCTTGTATTCCCATCGATTTTCATTTTTAAGAAATCTCATATTATTAATGCTTAGGTCAAAAATTGATAGAAATGGCTTGTGGGGTTTTCAAAATTCGTTGTATCTAGTGTAAAATACTTTTCGATGGGGGAGTTATGAACAATCTATACTCCTAATATATAATAATAATATTTACTAACCATAATATACAATGTGATAAATACAAAACCAAACATTTGTATACATAGTTAAATGGCGGACTTATTGCCACTAGTAATTTCTTACAGCCTGACAAAAAACAAACGAAAAATACAATAATAATTAAAAATAAATTGAAATATAAAAAAAAAACAAAAAAGGTTCAGAAAACACAATCTATAAAATTATATAACATTATGGTGTCTACTGCTTTCATTATTTACATTTAATTCATTTTATTTATTTAATTGCATCTTCCAAATAATCATATTATATACGTCGTTGCATGCAAACATACCTATGTAATTCCATATATTATTAATATTACGTCAGCCTCGTGATGTGATGGTCAGCGCGTTTGCCTACCATGCAATAGGTCTCGGGTTCGATTCCCGACATGGTTAATATTTTAAATATTTACTTTTATTTATGCATACAAAATAATTTATTTTTGAAAGTAAGTAAGTGCAAATCAATTACTTTCCGTCGAAAAAAACCCCTATTATGTATGAATACACTATAAATTACATATTGCTTGAAAGAGTGAGCGAAATAATAGACCTAAACTAGATTTCGTTAACCATATTAACAACATAACAAACAAAAGCATGAAAACATTAGGTATCGTGGTTCGCATTGTCAAATACTTTAATTCGGTTAAAGTAATAAATATTTTTTATGTAGCACTAGTTCATTGTCAGTTAGAATATAATTCCACTGTGTGGTCTCGTCAGTATAAATTACACTTAAGGAACATAGAGAGAATTCAAAGAAAGTATTTGGGATTCGTAAATTTTAAATTCAATATTATTCCCTTAGAAAACATAAATAACGTATCTATTAGACACTTTAAATTTAATTTTACTAGAAGATCGTAGAAAAATAAATGACCTTCTTTTTTTTATTCTAAATTTTAAATTCGGAGCTCGATTGTTGTAAACTGCTGAATTTTATTAACTTCAAAATACCGAATCGAGTTACTAAAAGTTTTAAGTTGTTTGCACATACGTAGGTACTAGCTATGCACGACACTCGCTGATTCCGTGTTTACATTCCTTAGCCAACAATTTACTTGTGATTTAGACATTTTTAATACAGAAATTATTCATTTTAAAACTTTTTTAAATGCATCACTTTTTATAATATATAAAATATTATAACTATTTATTAAAGTCGTAATAAAATTTCCTTTTTGTGCAATTTTTTCTCTGTTTTTGACGTGTATTATTATCTTATCTCTTTCTGAAATTAATTTAAATATTTTTGTTTACCCTTAATTATAATATTAATTTATTTATTCTTACTGTTAACTAATTTTTTATATTTGTTTTTAACATTAATTTGTTAATACCATTTTTTCATGTATACATATTTATACGTATATACTCGTATTACAATTAAAATTATTTTTGGTTTAAATTCTTTATAAGTTGTTAACAATTTGCTTTTTAATTCTAACATTTTTCTAATAAACATATTTTCTTCTTTTTTACTTTGCAAAGTTTCACTTTGTATTTTGCATTGCAGCATGTTTTTTTATTACCACTAGTAAACAAAAAAAAATATTTAAAAAAATAAATTATTACTTACCATATTTGTACTTACCTGTATAATTTTTGTAAATGCCCCTTGGGCGTATTGTAGAATTAAATAAATAAAAAATAATAAAAGGGTGTTTTACACTAGAATACTTTAAAGTCCTTGGACTGGCATCTGAAGCGTAAGGCTGATCATCTTACCTTCATGTAACAAAAATAATCAAGATACGCTGCGATTGGTGCACCAATACATTGCCCTATGTATCATTAGGTGCGGAAAGGGAATGCTGATGATGATTTATTATTAAACCTAAGTGCAAGCAGGTAACATGGCAAAACAGCTATCGAAACTAAAACATTTTTCTATAAATTACTGATCTTGTTTGATTAACTTTATATTTTCTTTTGGGTTCTGTGGTTTCTTCGTGTTTACTAAACATCTCTGTTTTTCAAATCCTCACATGCCAAACGGTACACACGTACAAACAAAATGGTAAACTTGTAAGTAGAAACTTAGACATGTACCGTCTTAATGTTCCAACTCCCAACTTTACGTGTTCTAAGTTCAATGAAGAATCTAAAGACTGCCAGGTTCCTGTAAATATAAAAGTTTGTTCTTCAAAGACTTCCAAGATAACATATGAACTAAATAAGTAATAAGTTTTATAAGTACACCACAACAAAGTAATAACTTAACTAAATAAAATACAACGATAAAGATTCTATAAAGTTTCGAGCTAGTTTTAAAACACTCATTGTTTGAACTAGATTCAAACACTGAAGAATTCTAACCACCGTATTTGGTAATTTAATATGTTTGTAATTCTACTAATCAAGAAAATAAAAACAATTATCACTTATGATAGTGTAGATAATAACCGGTTTGTCAAATAGTATAAGGATTTATTTTTAAATTTTTCATTCGTATTTAATTGATAGAATGACGTACACAAATATTAAATAATATAATTTATCAGGATGCAACAGTTATCTACTGTTTTATGTACACTATTATTTCATTAAAAAAAACATATTACAACAGAGATGAAGGAAATTTTAGAGAAGGTAATATAGAAGTCTAGGCATCTACAGGGCTTATGACCTGTCATTGGCTAGTTTAAGTGGCGACTTTACACACTGTGTAACATTAATCATTCCGCTCATATTTGAACATCTATGTTCCTTCAATTCTTTCATCTGTTGATGTTTGTGAAGTTAAAGAGCTTAAACCTTTTTTATATATTTTTTTTGTTTATATAATTAATTTCATTATATACTTTGATAAAAAGATACTTGTTTCAAAAAAATTATAACGTATCCCTAACTCTATAAGCCCAAGAGCCCTGTGTTAAGTTGGAATGCAACATATCAATAAAGAATACTGCAAATATATTTTTTTGTTGTAAATTTTAATAAACATCTGGACCACACGCTTAAAAGTACTATGTTAATCTATGCTATTTCTCGCAGCAGTCTCCTGCAATGGTCTCTTTCCGTAGACAAAATCCAAACTTGAACACTACTGAAAATAGCTTACGTTTTGGAGAACTTTACATGTTCATCAAAACTTATAAAAAACATTTAAATTAATTTTGATTTTCTTCTGAGAAGCGGATTTATAGTTTTTCTATTTAAATTAGATCAAAACAAGTTATGTTTAAAACACAAAAGTACACAGCAATTATTTGAATTGATTTATTTTGCTTTTTTATTTTGGTCATCTTAAAACAGTACATTCATTATATAATACATAATAAGCATTCAAATCTGCTTAGCGTATATTTCTGGCAATTATGCTAGTAAAAAAAGTTAGGCTAAACTCAAAGTTTACTTCATTTTTAACTGGAATTTTTCAATGATAGGTAAACATATTTTATAACTAGTATTGAGTTCCGCTGCGTAATTTCAATCTCGACATTGTAATAATTGATTTCGCTTTGTTCCCACACACTGAACTTCCTAAGACAATAAGAAACAATGGCATTTGACATGCTCAGTAAATCGGAATCCAGTCAACTGTAAAATGTCTGACCCAAAACTTCTGTCTGCTAAGGTACAAAGGAAGATTTCCTTCAGTTCCATTTCATTTACAATCGAGATTGTATTCTTTATAACGCGGCACTCACAATATATGTATAACAAAAGCAAGTGACGCATAATCAATTAAAATGGCGGATAAACTGAGTGTTTACAATTATTTTCATGAGTTTTAATCTGTAAACATGAAATTTTATCCCTGCAACTTGTGCATTCGACGGAAATCGCCAGATTTTTTTCCTTCGTATTCCACAAATTCCGAAACGACCGATACTTCTGACTGTGAAAGCAAAAAAAAAGGGATTTTAAAAAAATATTTTTCTTCGACAGACTGTCGCAATACTTATCCGTCCTCATTGATAAAAAGAAAAAGGTTCAGTTCCTCGCTAGGCCGAAAGTTCGCCAGAGCTTTTAGAAAACTTTCCGCGACATCTGTGAAGGGAGATTCGAAGCAAAACTGCAAAACATTGGAAAGTGTGAATAATAGATTCCCGGGAAATTCGTACTACGAAAGTTGCTACCACTGTAAAGTTTTGGGCTACCCGGAAGCTAGCTGGTGGTTTAATTACCAAGGTAAGCTGACTAAATATTTCATGCATGCAATTAAGATTTACCGTACTCAAATTCAAAACTAACTACCATATTATACTGAAAACAAAATGTGATATAAGTATTTAATGGATTGAAATTTATCATATCATTTTATTTTCAAAGGATTCGTTCTTTACTTTATTGACTTGATATTTATTTATTTATTTTATTCAATAAAAGAAAAGAACAGCCATTACAACAAAAAAATAAATATTTACAAATAAACCATAATGATAGGCTAGTTATAGTTTTTTTATACAATACTAAATACAATCTCATAACAAGCGTACATTGAAATAGCCACTCCGCATCATACCACACGTAAAGAATAAATAAAATATTACAATAATAATGAATCAATAAAAATAAAAATAAAGTTTTTTGTTTACTCAAACATAAAAATCCTTTCGCCGGCGGATCCATACGGAGCTATCAGTTCTCCCTTCTTTCTGCTTTCAAACAAGAGAAAATAATTACAATATTAATGTGTAAAAAGTGAGAAAATATATATTTATTTCAGCAAAAAACGTGTTATAATTATTTACAATTCTGGGCAAAGATCCATTCTTATTATTATTCGTGCTTGAAATACCAACATGAAATAATTGTTGCAGCCGAGTTGTACGTTTTGGGATACGAATTTTAATTTTCTCAAGCAGTTGAAGGCAATCTAAGTTGTTATTGCATATTTTGTAAAGAAAAACTTATTGATAATTCTTCTAAATTGTAAGGTATCGATTTTGTGATGTACTGTAGCTTCTTCAGAGTTATTGAAATGTAAATACTGACGATATTATAAAAGGAATTGTGATACTATAATTTGCTTTCTTAAAAAGCCGTTTTCATATGGAAAATACAATGTTCTTTTGTCCCAGGACTCGACCATTGTTTAAGTAAACAGCAAGTTCAAAACATTGTTCCGAGTCATTGTCATCGAGATAGACGGGCAGGCTTTCTCCGCGGAACAATGATTATCCCCAAGGGCGGTGGCCCGTGGCCGCATTATCCTCGTGTAAACGCGCATGGACAGGACCTTATGACTATAGCGATTTGCTAGACGTGTGCGCGTCACTTCTGCGTATTTTTTCTGCCGAAAATGTAGGAAGAAAAATATTATTTTTGTTATTTAGTTTGTTCTTTAACAATTCCAATACGTCTTGATATAAAATAAATAATCTTTTTTTTTCTTAATAACCGCCGTCGTGTATTCATTTTCGCAGCGCTCACGTGCGAACTGTAGCCGAATTTTCGTATTGTCCCAGCGTTCTGTCGTGCGCGATCGAAGTTGTCCACGATGCTAGAACAAGACAAAATTGTCATATCTATTGTATATGTCCACATGTAAATGATACACAAATGCGTATTATTAATTATTAAATTTGAATGAGTCATAATAAGTCTTTAAAAACCGTACAAAAACTAATTATTAAAATTATACTTTTGTAGCTACGAGAAATTCATTACAACGTTAATTATTAATTCATATCAGCGCTTAAAATCTTCTAAGTTATCCCTAATCAATGGACTACCTAGTTTTTATCAGGTCATGGTAAATTTTATGTTTTTTTTATTTTTTATATTGATTCCCCTTCGTGCTGCTGCTGATATTCTCATAAATCTCCTGAACACATCATGTGGTCGTATCCGTTTCCTCCTATCCATGAATACTGAATAGAGCTTTTTGCTATTATCCGTGACCCTGTTATAGGTCATGTCGGATATACAGATCTGGTGTATTCCAAAAATAATTTCGTCGCTTTTAAAAAGTTCTGTTATCATTTCGGTAAATTGATTATGTCCAATCAATTTAATCCTATTCAGTGAAGAATTTGCTGCCCTCTTTTCCACAATCCAATAAAATGCATATTATGTACTTTTGGATTACTTTCTTTCGGCATAAAGATGGCAAGGCTAGATCAGATCAGAAGCAAAGATCAGATTACACAGAACTTCCTGGGGCAATTTTTCACGTTCGGCAACAAGCAATTTTTCTGTGTCTGTGGGCACCGCCAAGGAGACTTTTGTCCTCAGATGCGGTGTGCAATGGTGTTTATGATGGGTTAGCTGCTAATTTGTACAGAAAAAAAAATGCATAGACATTATATTAAATTCTTTCTTAAGGCGAATAAAGAAAACAGTTCTGCGTGTAAAATATATCTTAAACCCTGGACGAGTGTTTTTGACTCGATGACTGCCCTCAGATAAAAGTCTTAAGTAGGGAAATCGAGTGGAGCTAAATCCGTCTTGCTGTGTAGTAATTGATTTCAAAACATGGTGAACGTGAACAATTACTTTTGAAGGTTATTAAAAAAAACAATATTTCATTGTTCCTGGGCTGATACCTGAAGCGTAAGACTGACCACCCACATTAATGAAACAGATGATCGAATTAGGTCGCATTTTGTTAACAAATGCAGTGCCCTATGCTCAACTAGTGCGGAAAGGGGAATGATGATGATGATGTGATAAATTTTATAAGAACTGGGTTGTGGGTCCAGGGCTCACGGATCGGAGGTCCGGGGTTCGAACCCCGCTCTACCGCAACCTGATTCCCATTCTCCAATAGCAATTTTTTTTTTTTGCCCATTAAAAATAAAACATTTGGGATAATCTTCAGAATGCCAATGTTTCTCTGTTAAACCAAAATAATGGGTGAAATCTAGGAATCTGTTGCGTGCTGCTAATTTTGCCTCTGGCGACAAGAATAACATAAATTCATATGCCGCGACGAATTTTAGCGCGCCATTACTGTTCTTGGAAAAAGTAATGACTTCCTATGCAGATTCACGAACGTGGAGGAAGCAAAGTGTGTGAACGTAAATAATAAATCATTATAATATTTCTGCCTGCTTCTGCTGGAAAACGTCATAATCAGTATTTACGAGCTGCACCTGGTAATGCTTTGCTATTGGTAGATTTGAGTACATATTCGTAGATATACAGAGTGACTGGAACTGAACCTGCCATAGCAGATTCGCATGTAGAGGAGATCATTTGCTATTTATTGGACCTTAATTTCCCAGTATAAAGTTTTATAGTTTGGGAGATATGTAATTTTTATACTTTATTGAGATTTTTCCAAAATTTTACCTTAAAAAATTCAAAACTCTATTTTTTTAGTTTTTTTTTTATTATTTGTTGGTATTCATAAATATTTGTGATTAAAATACGTCAAAACTTCTCTTAAACTAGGGTTAAAAATATATATTACGCGTTTAAAAAAAAAGGTGACGAACTAGAGAACTAACTTAGATTATTGATGTTTTTTGTTGATATTTCTTAATAAAACTCAATAGTTAATGATTATTATCTATAGGTATGTAAACTTCCCTGTCAAAAATTAAGTATTGTGCAAACTTTATATGTTTAAATGTGTTTTTACCACTCTGTTGTATTTCGCCATCTGTTCTTTTCCCATCTTTTAAATAATAAAAGCTTAATCCCAATTTCGGTCCAAAAACTCCCAAAACTGAACTGTTTAGCAAACTAGTTATAAATATTTACGTTTCTGCCCCCTGTTAAAATATTTATTTGATCTTATCTCCAAAATATGTTAAGAATAGTATGAAAACTGTAGATGTTGTAAACAATTCACCAGTCTTGAAGATGCCTACTTAGGCGAAAGCGCTCGTTGGTCAAAATAATAAAAAGTAAAACTATACCAAGAAGTTTCATTCATAAGTTTATTTATAATCTTATCATAATCATTAACTTAGAGTAGAATAAATTATTGAAACACCGTAGTTTTTTTAAAGTCTTAGATTGAATTTAATAGTAAAGATTTTTTTTGAATGAAGTTATGGTAAAGGATTTTTGAAAATATATCTTTAGAATATTCCCTCTTTTACTTGTGGTAATGCGATATTACATCACCGCGCGCAAATGAATTATTTACCAAACTTTTGGTGGTAATATTTAAATTTGGAAAAAATTAAAAGATCTTATGTTGACACCTAATACTTAACACATTTAACTGTTTTTTGTTATCCGCATGGACAATTAATCCACCACAATTTGACGAATTTACATACATTTTAATTAATTTATATTTCCTTTTCTCAAGGTTGAAACTTTATGGGCCTTTAACCGAAATAATTTCATGTTTGAAATTGCACAACAGAGCATAATATTGTTGGCAGAATGCTTAATTGTGAGCAGGAACGTTTCACATCACGGAATAATCGGCTCAATAATGAATGTAGGGTGTGGTGCATACTTTATCATGCGTGACTGTATTTTATGGGCCATCCGGTCATACCACTACTCTTCGTAAGTTTGTGATTTAAAATTATTTTTATTTATCATTGATTATCGAAATTTCGAGTTTTGAACCGCGCTATACCACTATAAAGTCGTTTATTTTATGTTCAGATGTGAGTGTAGGTTACACCTACATATAAATTATTATAAATACGTACCCATAAAATTGCAACTATAGTTAATGTGAAAAAAGTATATTTATTTATTATTTGTGTTTTAATTGTTTATATTTACATACATTACAAAATATTTCATTTCAATCCAGATATCAAAATAATAAAAAAATTATAGTATTTTCTTAAAAAATACAGATTAATTAACATTTTTGCTTTATTATTGATGCCAAAATTGTATTTTGTTCAAAGTTTAGTTTTTTACTATTATTTGTAAATTTATACAAACAATTCAGCTAAAGCTTTTTTATGTTTTTAATGTTAAAGATATTAGGAAAATGCATATTTTTATTTTAATTATTAGGTATTGTCATTTTGATTGATTTACAAGTATAATATCATTATTGTTTGTTTTTTCTTATGCTCCCAAAAGATTTCTACTCGGCACGGTATTTATTTACTTAAAGAACAAAAATGCACTCAACCCGATGAAAACGTATATTTTATTTAAAAATAAATATATAAACATGTTTTCACAATAAATAATACAAGAGCAATAATACACCGCATCTTGTGGCGACGTTCAATTTTAAAAATTAATTTTAAATCGTTATATTGTTTTTAATCGTATCTAGATACAAAGGTTGTTTTATGGTGACAACGGTAATTAATGATGTCATTACGTTTACAAAAAAGCTAAAGCCCCTTATTGGAAATCTCTCTTCGGTTGACGGTACATTACAAAAATTAGTGTAGATATGATAATACTGTATCATTTGATGCTAACTAATTGTAAACCTCGTTCTAAGAGGCAGTTGCACCAAAAAATGATTTAAAAAAAAGAAAAGTTTTTTAAAAAATCTGTCAAATAATTGTTGTTTTTTGTCTAAACCAACAAAATGGGATTTAAGAGAATAGTTTAAAAAAATGCAATGCGTCGAAAACGTAACACTTTGTTGACTTGAAACTTTTTTAGGATATCTTTTTTGGTAGGTATCATTGGCCGTCAGACAATCAAAAACCTTAACTGTGGTATTTATATATCTTTACCATGCTGTAGATTATATAGTTTGTGTATGTCGTCACTGTAAACAAAACCAAAAGACTCTAAAAATTTTTGCGATACTGGTTCACACATTGAAAATTTTATACAATTTAACCGATAATTTGCGAGATGAAAACCAGTTTAATTCGTTCTTTCCCACGATCTTGGTATGTAAATATACACATCAGATACTATACGTGACTATACGTCCCGTTTTCAACGGGATCTTCGCGTTTTTAGGTAATCTGTCCCATTGTCCCCAAGCACAGCTTTGGGACGCTGAAATGTCCCGTTTTTAGAAAAAGATCAACCCACGATAGGAATTTAAAAACTAGTCGCGAAAAATAAAAAATCATCTGACGGTAGCGTCTAGTGGCCCGGAGATGGCGGCATTTCTAGCGGATTAGAGTGTCCTTAAAACGGAAGGATTTTTTATCTGACGGAATTTAGAGGACGAGAGGTTTTCAGGCGGTGTCGTTGTTGACGAAAATAACAAAGTAATTCTCGGAATCATTGAAATAATGAGGATTCGTGAGTTGCATTATTTTATTGAACTGGCAATTTATCCAGGCAAACATTGATTTAGAATAACTGTAATATGCCAAGCAGGGAAAATTATTTACATTCGGTAATCAGATGTTAGAAGGGACCATCTGTATTTTTGTCTATGTTTTAGTTTTCAAATGTTTTAATTAATATTTCAGTAAATACACGCAGTAAAAAAAATAAAAAATAGCGTCATTTAGAATGGTAATTTATTATTGAAAAACAACACTAAAATATTTCAGTTTGTGGATTGTGGTATTGAAATTGAGACGTATTTCAGCTCTCCTGAACATTTTTGAAAATTACAGATGGTCCCTTCTGCCATCTGACTGCCGAATTATGGTACTCGGTTTTATCTCTCATAACAACGAGGAAGTTAAGAGCAACGAAAAATTTGATATAAAAAATGTTTTCTTACGTTTTCTTTTACGTGCGCGTGCGGTAAAAATTGTGGTGAAGCAGCCAGCCATATAAAAATGAAACAAAAAGTAATAGCACCTTTATGAAACGAGTGAATAATCAAATTTACACAACAGTTAACAGTTAGAATGTTTTTGACAAAATATAAACAATAAATAAATTAGTTGTTTAAAATTACAAACAAGAATCCAATTATGTGTTTGACTATTTTTAATGATATTTGAACGACCGTCAGATTTTTTGAGTGCTGGGGGTATTTTTTGCAAATTAAGAAATGCCGTTTTTGTGATCGACACTATTTGTAATTATTACAGTTTTTTGTATAGATGTGGTCTGGACGTTTTTATCAGAACCTAGAATTGACTTTACTGCACCCAATAACACTAATATCTTTATTTTTAAAAGATGTGGAATGGCTGCTTTCGGCATAACGACGTTCAATTGTACAGCGAAGTTTCTTGAAAATGTATGATAAAATTAATAAAAATGAACTACTTTGAACTACGTATTAAGTTCTTGTAAATCAACTAATAATAGACTGTTGCGATAGGTTTTCGATTTCCTGGAAGCCAACCAACCAATCAGGTTAACTTGCCGAAGAGAAGTAGTGACGTCACGTGCGGAGAATTAAAAAAAAAAAAACTTTTAAAAACCGTAGCGATGATAATAAAAATACGTTTGTTTTTGGCTCAGTTTGATAGTGTATTAACAAATAAAAAAACGAAAAAAACAACCGGACTTTTTCATTCTGATGGTAACCCCGAAAAATCGAACACCTCACAGAAACGGGGCATAAGTTTTTATTAGAACCGGTAATCTTAGGTTCAAAGAGTTCCGGAAATATAAACAGAAATAATGGGATGCGATTAAAATCATACTGGTACACATGAATTAAGGAATCTTGCAAACCAGCCAATAATAGAGTGTTGTCAAAGACATATGGTTTACGGGAAGCCTTCTCACCAAGCAGCAAAACGCACCGAAGATAACCCGTGACGTCGCGAACAGAGTAATTTCAAAATTATAAAACTTAAAAAATCTTAGCGCTGATAAGACGACACATAAAATATTTTTAATAAAAAGGTTTAGTTTATTAGTCTACTAACAAATATTTAAAAAAAAATACTGAACTTCTTTTTATATTTTCTCAAGGTGTGTTTTTAAATCATAAATTGTATATTTTCTAAATTACAGTTATGCTTCAGTTATTATTATTTTCAGTGTTTTTTTTTTAGAAAAAATAGACAAACTTGAGTTCGTATTATTTACTCAAATGTTAAAGTTTTCAGACCATTTCCTAAAATTCGTAAATAACTTGTGATGGAAAAATGGAAATCGGGTTTCGATAACGTGGGATTTGAACCTCGGACCTTTGGCTCGTGAGTCCACAATACTACCACGGGATTACAACCCGGCTTAAAATATTAATTTGGTCCCATTATAAATTTCTAATTGACATATTTTCAAAAAAATAATATTGGATATTTTTAAATTTTTATTTATGCTTCAATTTTTATTATCGTCGGTATGTTTCTTAATTTAAATTAATTTAATTCAATATTATTTTTATTACCATTTTAATTTTTTAACATAATTTAATGAAAAAAGGCACATGCAAAAAATAAGGTCCTGCCTAAACACATGAATTTCCTAGCCAGTCGGGACCTGAAACAAGAACCTCCGTACATTTCCAAACTGTAGTATGAATATATAAAAAAATGCAAGCCGGAATAAATTAATTTTAATTTTTTATTTATGTTTATTCATACAAATACACACACATTACAAAAAAATACAAAAACATCGTATCCCAAACCTTATGAGGCTAAGGGCCTTATGTTGAGTTGGGATACAACATAATGGAAAGTGGAAAGAAAAAATTAAAATTAAATATTATTACATAAACATACATATATTTCATATATTTACTATTTATTTATTTATTTATTTTATTTTATTTGGGATTTTTACAGCTATTACATAAACAAAATAATTAGAAAAATCTTAACAATACTAAAGCCAATTAAAAAAATCCACTGTAAATATAATGACACATAATATATAAGAAAAGAAGTTTAGTAATTGTATTTGTGTGACGTTTGTATTCATGTGTATGTGAATGTGTGTATGCGTGAATGAATGAGGGAGAGGATACATGTGCGTGTGGGAATGAATGAGGGAGAGGGTGCGTTTGTATGGGTGCCGAAGTATGAAAATAATATATTTGCTTAAAACTTGTAAATTGTATTAAAAATGGTACAATAAAGAGCTTGGTAAAAAGTTAGAAACCTTTTTGTTAAAAGTCAAATGACGAAATGATATAAATTGTTTTTTTTTTTTTTTTAACCATACATATATTTCAAATGGCATCTGGACAACACGTTTAATAGTATATAAATCTATGCAATATCTCGCAGCAGTCTCCTGCTATGGTCTCTTCCTTTAGACAAAATCCAGACTTGTACACTCCTCCTGAAAATGGCTTACGTTTTGGAGAACTATACATGTTCACCCGGGACATTGAATACTCTTGGGGTCACAAAAGAGAAATTTTTTTGAGCAAATTGAATAATTCAAATTACAGGAAAACCTCGTACGAGCATTCTTCTGGGATCTACTCTTGTAGCTGCATGACCAGAAATTTGTCAACGACTCTTTGAAAAAAATTGTCTAATGTCCAGTACCTTCATGAATTGAAACAATGTCTCAGATGGGAAAATAAGGGGACAACGCAGCATCAGTCTTAGTATTAATTTTTGTTCGTTTATTAGGGGGTTCATGATAGACGCAGTGCAACCTCCCCAGCCCACTATACCATAGGTTTCCACTGTCTGGAAAAAAACAAAATACATAGTTCTGAGAGTGCCAATGTCGAAGATGTTCCTTAGTGAGCAGGAACAGAAATAAAACTATGAAGAAGTATGCGTTTTTTTAAATTCACATATTATATTTTTTCCTAAAAATAAGTGGATGTCCCGTTTTGAGGGGAAAAATAAATGGTTACATTATAGATTCTAGATACAGTCAAATTTAATTTTCATACACTTCAACAACATACAATATACATGGTATATTTAATACATGTCTGAATGGGATCACCGTCGTTCATACTAGACTTTGTTCGCAGAGTTGAAATAACACGAAACAATGTTTAAAAGTATTGGTACTTAGTTCGCTTTCAGGAAACAAAGAGTTAATACTTTTCCCTCGTCACAGTTCATTTTCCAAACATAACCCATGCTTCCTTCCGCCCGCTCTATTTCCATCCACGAGAGCTTTTTGTGCCTTCTTTGTGCTGTGTGGAGGCAAACAAAATGCGGATGTTACGGACTACATTTTTGACAGTTGAACAAATTATTAATTGGAGCGAGCTTTTCAAAAATACGCCGTTTTGTCATTAATTTGCTCGATTTTGTTTGCAACAATACTCGTAATACAGTTAATTAAGTTCTGCGGATACTGAATAAAAAATGAGACGTACAAATGACACCTACACACGTTTTTTTGTTAACTACTGACTCGATGATTTATTAGTTAATTATGTGAGTGCAGCAGATTAGCATTACCACTGAACAATGGATATTTCTAGATTATTACGCCGTGGATCATTCGGACTCTTTTCCGATGTTTCAGATCGCATTACAGCGTCCATCATCAGATTTGATGTTATTATTTGTGTCATTATTCTCCTTTCTGCATCCAGCGGTACTTACTCAGGGTATTGCATTTCATAAGCAAATGCATTAAAGAAACATACGTATATTTATAATAGATAACTCTCCCGAGAGTTGTAAAATAAAAACTCATTTGGAACGGTACATTAAAAAGAATTTTTTTTGAGATAATACATATTATCATTTAATACGATTCTTTATAGTAAGAAAACATTATTGGTTTTTTTTATATATTTAATTGTTTAAATACAACATTTATTTATTTATTTGTTAACGGCCGTAGCCAATTTGTACAAATTGTACAACATAGTTTAAAAGTAATTAAATATAAGATATATATTAATCTTACAAATCTTGCAAACATATTATGATGTACACATATGCATAATATTATGTTTGTTTTATACGTTAGTATAAATTGATTAAATTTTATATATTTATAAACAAATGAAATTTTCGGTACATTCGTTAATGTTGTAATGTCAGTAGTAATTATTTTCAATATTTGTAGTTTTAGGGGTCAAAGTTCATAGGAATTTATAAGAAGAGAATTCACTTCCCTATTTTTTCGATCCAATAAAGTGCACATTATGTATTTCTGGATTAGCTTCTTTCAGCACAAAGGTGCTAAGGTTTTCAAAAAAGTTTATGATTTTCAAAATAGTGTTGGTGTAAGCTCTTACGCCTCAGGTGCCAGTCCAAGAACAATGAAATAATGGAGTTTAGACAATCTTCTAAAATCAATAGTTTACCTCCACTCTGCCAGCACTCGAACCCAAGGTCTCAAGAATGGTAGACGATCACGTTAACTCAAACACTACGAAAGGAACTTATTTCCACAAAATTTTCTTATTCAGGATTTTACGTGAGAGTACCCATTGAGTCAAAAACACTCGTCCTTGGTTCTAGTTCTATTTCGCACACGTAACTGTATTCTTCAACTGTACTTTTTGAGAATTTGTACCTTGCCACAATCGTTGATATGTTATGCAGCTTGTTAATCTGAAATCTGAGCTGATTCACATTTTAGAATTTATTGTGATTTCTTTGTTACTGGGTATCAGAATGATTTTTATAGAATCCCATCATCTATCATCCTTTAAATGAGATGTTTCACTAAAGGTTTGAGGTTCAAATTCCACTCTATTACAACTCGATTTTTTATTTTCCCAGCACGGGTATTTTACGACTTTCAAGAAATTTAAATATTTAAGAAACTGAAAATAACTTTTTTTTATATTTTAATTTTTTAATTGTAGTTAATTTTTATTTTGAATCATTATCATTTAGAAAAATATCAAAAAATATATTTTTCTTTTTTAAAAAAAATGAACCACTATTACATAAAGTTTATTTTACAATAATATCAGCGACGTGACAACAATATTTAAAAAAAATAATCCTACTATTTAATACTTTACTTTTCTGGATATTTATCATCATCTAATAGTTCTGTCCATATTTCTGAGCATAACTGTTATTTAATTTTTATTTAGTTTTTATTAGTAAATAAGGAATTCACTTGCATAGTCTAATTTTATATTATCAGAACTTTTTTTTCGTTTTTTAATTTAGAAAATATGAAAATAAGTAAGTACCTAAGTACCTATATTTAAATTTATTTAAACAGAGAACACTTTAGAGAAGGGAATATGGAAGTCTTGGCGTTTACAGGGCTTATAATCTGTCATTGGACGGTTTACGAAGCCACTTTAAATTCACAATCCTGCCATTGTTTAAAAATCCATAATTCTTCAATTCTACCATCTGTTTATTTTTGTAAAGTTCAAGAGTTAAAAACCGTTATTGATACTAGTTTTTTTGGGCGTTGACTAGTAAGTAATTTAGTCAGACGAATCTCACCCGTACCGATAAAGGACTCAGCTCTTAATTTCACAAATATTAATAGATAAAAGAATCCAATCCGTATTATTATTATTATGGATAACTTATAAAGTGCCATCTGAAGGGCGCTTTACAAAGTGATTAAATAAAGAAATAAATTTAATTTTAACTTTTTAAATTTGTAATTCAAGCAAAACAATTTACTTTGTTATTACATGCAACGGATTTATTTAAATCATTTAGAGAACAAGTGGGTTTTTAGTTTTTTCCGCAATATCACTTCATTTTCACAGTTTTGCACCTTTGTTGGGAGAGCATTCCATGCCGTATTACTTCATGATGAATTATAAAATTCAAACTTTGTTACACGTTTTTTGACAATTTCAAATTTTAGTGTACAAAAATTAATTATTTGGATAATCTGTTACACAAAATATAAAAACAGATTCTTTAAATGCACAAACAACTTCGGAGAAAATTGTAGCATAACTAGTAATAACGGACCAATTTTTCGGTATCAACCATTATTCGGTTTCTGCAAAAATCGACCGAAACTTCGTCTCAGCCGAAGCCTGCGGTCGAGATGTGTCGGATTACGTTCGCCTGTACTCGGATGAAAAGTTATAACAATAAAATTAAAGATGTTAGATCGTTCATTCAAATAATTAGTTTTGTATTGCCATTGTCTAACATAAAAAAAAACTAATCTAATTTCGTGATTTGTTGACTGTCTAAGATCTTTCCTATTTATATTTTTGTAATTGCTTTATAGTAAATAAGTTAAAATTACTACAACGTACATTGAAGAACTGTTATATGAGAGTTTTATGCATAACATAGCAACGAACTACAGGCGGTAAAAATAATCATATTTACTCATTAAAGTTATGCCTTTTATTACACGATATATTTTTTTGAACACTCATTTTATTTTATTAGTTTAACAATGAAAACGCCTAATTTTGGGCATTTCGGACAAATTTTTAATGTGTTTAAATAAGTTTGGGTTTTGGTTTTAGAATTAGCTGAACTAGAACAGAAGGCGAAATTAGGTTTCGCCAGAAAATCTTGCTTCGGTCAGTCACTAATAACTGCACAGTAATATAGCCGCACAATATTTTTTCCATCGATATTATCAATTGTTGTACAATTTAAACTTGAATATACTCATGTTTAACAATGTGGGCATCACTTGAGTGGAATTTTGTTAATAAGGATTATTTTCAACCGGAAACGCCCACTGATTAGCTTTCTCTACAAATAAAAATACGTTGTAGTCCAACCGCATATAAAGGCACTCATTAAAAAAAAAACGCTTTGAAAATGTTATTAGCATGGTAAAGTTAAACATAAAATGGTAGTAACACTTGAAAAAAATAACCATGTGACAAATACAGAACAATAAAAAAATATTAATATTTTTTCCTATATTATTAATTATGATTCGGTGTAAGTCCTTCTCCAAGCACATTAGCCTTCCATTTTTTTTGAGAGGAACAGCGTTAAGGAACTTGATTACATAAATATGTACATTGGCAGCCTCTGTGGTGTAGTGGTCGAGACGCTTGACTCACAAGCGGGAGGTTCCGGGTTCGATTCCCGGTGCGAACAGAAAAAAGGATTTTTCTGACGCCTGGGTATTATGTGCTGTAATTCACCACTGTCATTGGGCCTCCTGGTTTGTTGTAGTGAAAAAAAACATACATCAAAACGGTGGAAAATGTGTCTTGATGAAGAAGTTTAGTGCTACGGAAAATTGAAAAAAAATTTTTTTCTTACACGCGGTAAATATTATATAATTTAAATATATCGTTACGTTTTTCGAAAATATATGAAAATATAATAACAATGATTTTAATTCAAATAAACTACGTTACAAGTTTTCCCGAATCAACCGGTGACAGAGTGTTGTGATAGATTTCTGGTTTCCGGGAAGCTAAATCACGAAGCAGCAGAACTCACCGACTAAAACTTGTGACGTCACGCGCGGAGTAATTTTAAAATTACAAATCTTTTCGCTTAGTTTAACAGTATTTTTTTTTAATTTAAAAAAAGGAGTCGACCTCCTCATTGTATTACATTTAGTAAAATAAAAAGAAATACAATGCTTATAGTTCGCCTCGTAGCCTAGTGGTCAGCGCATTCCTTCAATCAGTAGTTAGTGCGCTCTTTTGCAGAGCAATGCGCGATCGATTGCGGAAAAAATATGTTTCATGATAAGCACAGTTTAACAATACGCTTCGTGGACAGGAACCTGAAGCGTACAACCGATCACCTTACGCCTGAAAATATTTTTAAAATTTTGTTTCCTAGTATGTAGGTGAAATAATTATATTCGATGAATCTCACCCGCAACAATAAAGATTTCAGTAATTTAACTTCACAAACGTTAACATAATATGGAAGAATCGAAGAAACATAGTTATTAAAATACAATCAGAATGGTGAATGTTACACAGTTTGTAAACCAGCCAAACTTTCAAAATTTTCCTTCTTTTAAAAAACACGCACTATTCTGGATTCAAACTAAGGATATGAACTTTTTTTTTAGGATATATTTTGTTTCCCTTTAATAATAAGGAACATTTAAAAAAAACAAAAAAAATATGACCATAAAATGGTACATTTTAATCTTTTACGTAATATTTTCTTTTCTCTTTTTTATACCATGCAAAAATATTATACCTGTCCATTTTTTCATTAAAAATTCATAAATATTTCTTGTATACCCACGAACAGGCCATGCCTATGTGGAACTTTTTGTTTACTATTTTTACTGTAAACATAAATTTAATTGCTTTGTAATTATTCTTCATTTTTTGAATACTCTGTTTTGCTTTTTATGTATATTGTAATAAAACCTTAAAAATATAATAATAAATGAAGAAATTAAAAAAAAACAGATCATAAGCCCTGTGGATGCCTAGACTTATATATTCCATTCTCTAAAATGTTTTTTATCTCTGTTGATGTATGTTAATATTAACAGCTCCCTAGAGGATTGAATCCAGTCCTTGTTTACAAAAAAATTGACGAATTCAAAACATTGTTGTTTAATTATGAAGTTGTTTTACACATATTTTTTAACCTTCTGTTTGAATTTTGTTTTTTTTTTCATTTTTTTTATTTTTATTTCATATTATATTTTACTCTTTTAAAGAAAATAAAACGTTTATTTAATAATATATTTCATCTTCATCATCATTCCCTTTCTGCTTCTAGTGGTGCGAAGGGTACTGCATCTTTAATCAAATAGAAAACCCGATCATCTATTACACGAAGGTGCTGTGATCGGTCCTATGCATCGGGTGCCAGTCGAGGTACAATAAAAAAATAGGGTTTAGACAACCTTTAAAGTCCATATTTCACATAAACCCCTCGAGGAATCGAACCCAGGATCTCAAGAACGGTAGGCAAACCCGCCAACTAGTACGCAATGAGGTAGACTTTTATCCTCTCGATTTCCTTGTTCTGAGGTTTTGCATTGGAGTAGCCATTAGCCATCGAGTCAAAAAGCATCATTCTAAGATTTTGGTTCTATTTCACACAAAAAACTAAATTCTTAATCCGCACGGACACAGAAAAACGTTATTTCATTACATGTAAAGACGTAGCAAAATGTGATAATACATTAATAATAAAGTAACTAAATATTTTTATCGTTGGACTGTAAAAGTAAAATTACTTTATTCGTTGATGTTAAGTAGACATTGATTGGATTTTAAAACGCATTCCGTTTTAAGAACTAATAATAATTAAGATAAGTACTACGCTGGTCTCAAATTATTTTCTTTTTCATCCAGGTAGAATTGAATAAATAATATCTTTTAAATCTAACGCTATTGAAGTAATGTCCACCAAATTTGAGGCTTTTATTTCACTAAGCAAAAATAAACCAGCCGTATTTGGAATGTAGAATTATAATTAACTTCTTTGCTATTTGATGAACCGGCAAAATAAATGGACCATTAATCAGAAAAAACAAATAATTTAAAACATAAAATATTTGCAATTTTGTTTTACAAAAAAAAAACTGAATAAAGAAAATAAATATGTTTTTAAATAATCAAAATAATTGGTATTCAATCTCTGTTTTTTTTATATAAAGTATTTCAACGGTAAAAAAGCTTCTTCTTCTTCTTCTTCTTGGTCTAGGTCGTATGATCTGTTTGTAACGGTGGGCTGTCCTGGAATGATGACATCCAGCTGTCTTTCCATCATTTTGGCTGCCTTCCAGATAATCTCCTGCTGCTAGGGTTTTCAGACTTAATGATGTTCGTAGGCCTCGTATCTTCCATGCGGTCCATATGGTCCCTCGCCTTCTGCTTCTTCCCTATCTCACTTAGTCTTCAACACCACATACATACCTTATCGTTTCATTTCTGATTCGATCTCTAAGAGTTTCACCTGCAATAGAGCATGGGGCATTCATTCATAATTTCTTCGCTCGCAATAAACCAACACTTTTTAACAATATTTTTTTAATGTACTTTATATTTTTTACTACACAGTAATAGGAAAAATAAAACGTATTATTATGTACGTACATATTTTTGAAAATTTGTACATCGAGAATAGAATTTTATCAAAAACTAATAATGTTCAATCTGATATTGATTAAATAAGGGTGAAAAAAAATAAAAAAATAAAGGTTTTTACACACTTGATGAGAAAAATATGGAAAGAAGAACCATAAATAAACAAAAACGCTTTGATGATGAAAATAACATTTTTTTTAATAACAATAATAAACTGACAATCAAATTTTTCCCAGAATTAGTTTTTTAAGTACAAAAATTTGAACCACGCGGCAAAAAATATATTCAAGTTCTCTAAAATTATTGCGCGAAAATATTTACTATGAATTTAAAAGTAAATTTTCATCCCTTGGAAAGAAATTCATTGAATGTTTTGTTTTTTAATATTTAATGAAATAACTGTTTTAAAATTCGTCTTGAAATTTTATATTGATTTGTAAATAATCAGGTACGGTAAGCCCTTAGTTTATTTGCTCAAAAATGATGAAAATAAATAATCCATAGACCAGTGTGTTGCGGCGCGGCGAGTGCTTAATGAGTCAACATAATAATATTTACACAGTAGCTTTCAGACTTGACTATTGAATCTAAGCAACATTGACACAGATAACGTTAAAAAACTGTCATCACTTAAAAACAAAAAAATAAATAAAGGCGCCATTCGGGTTTGAATTAGTTTTAAAAATAATATCGTCTTCTTCTTCTTCAGTCTTATTCTCTCCACTGCTGTATAAAAGCCTCTTCCAAACGTCTCCATTCCTTCCAATCACCCGCTTTCGTCATCCACGTTTTACCGGCAATAGAGGCAATGTCGTCGACCCATCTTTTCTGTGGCCTTCCAACACTTCTTTTGTTTGCCCATGGTCTCCACTTTATTATTCTGGGTGTCCACCTGCCATCATTTTGTCTCGCCAAGTGTCCTGCCTATTGCCATTACAATTTTGCCGCACGATCCATGATATCCACAACTCCGGTTCAGCGCCTTATTTCTTCATTTCTTACTCTGTCTCTTAGACATACACCGAGCATCTGTCTTTCCATGGATTGTTGCGTGCATTTTAATTTCTGGCTACTTTTTTGTGTTACAGACATGGTTTCTAGTCCGTATGTAAAAATAATATATGAGACATATTTTTATAGTAAAAAAACAAACCACTAAATTCGTATTATTTTTATTTTATTTGTAATATTGGGAATATTTATTAAGCATAAATAGAAAGAACATCATTATAAGACGTCGTTTACTATTATGAATGAATGGTACATCAATTTTTTTTTCTTATACGTAATGAAAAATGTTGATATGTATAAATTATATTAAATTTGTAAAAAAATGTGTTTTAAAAAAAAACATTTTAGGTTTAGCGAAACGCGCTACACTCCCGTATTTTCGCTTACCTTTTTACGTTGGAATGTATGTATTTTACATACATATCTAATCTATTGTAGTTTAGACCAGTCTTACTCAACCTGCGGCCCGCCAAGCTTTTATGTGCGTTTTGAACCCCATTTATTCTCAGGAACGTGATTAAAAAAGAATCTTGCATTCTAAGCTTTAAATGTTTTGAGATGCGCGTGAACAATGATTGCTCACTGCAAACTGGCAGAAACTGACCCCGGTGGCACTTACCTACCTACCCCTCCCGGGCTTATCGCTTAAATCGAGTATTTTACAGACGTTTTAAAAATTATTATTTTATTATATTTATATTTTAAGTATTTGTTGATCAAGCGGTGGCGCCCTAATCTAGAATGAAACGGGTTTCATCCAATACTGTTATTCCTGTATGCTTTTTTTGTCAAATCAGTATATTGTTTGAATAAGCTACATCTTTATATAAAAAATGCACCTTCTCTGACCGCCTTTAAGAAACGCCTAAAACATTAACCTTCCATCATTTTATTGTTTTTTTTTTAAATACAAATAATATTTGTATTCCTTTTCTTTCCTGGTTCCTCGTCATCTTTCCTTCTAATTTTACCTGATTCCTCATTTTTAATATGCAAAACTAATGTATGATACTTTTATTTAAGTTTGTTTATTCAAGCCTTATCTCCCCATTTAAAACAGTTGCTATTTTTAATCAATTAGATTTTTTCATGAATGTATCTTTTGATTTATATTTTGTTTTTAGTACAAATTTTTGACCAACCCTCTTTTTGACTAGCTAGCTTGATGATATTGCTTTTCGCAATAAGTCTGCCAAAGTACTTTTTCTTTGTGCTTGAAGTTTTAAATTAATATTAATAAATGTTGCGGCCCGCGTAACTTAGCAAATATAATATACATGTATGTGGCCAGAAAAAAAAAATGGAGTGGGTATTCTTGATGCTCCCGTCGCATCTTTATTTCGTGAATGCAAAATTACATACGTTACTCTCGTTATTGGGAGATTTTCTGCTTTGTTTGTCAGAAAAAAAAATGTATACATAACACTCATTCGTTGAAATCATTAAAATAAATAAATAAACTCACAAAGAATTGGCCAATGGTGACTAAAATATAAAACGCAGTGCATAATCTTCGGACTATGTTATTTTCTTAGACGTCTTCTTTCCAATTTCTTATGTTGCAATCAACGTAACCGACGACATTCTGCATTGGTAATTAATTAATCGGGTTGTGGTCCTGTGGCTAGTGTCTTGGACTCACGGACCGAAGGTTCGAATCCCACTCTACCCCAACTCGATTCCATTTTCTAATAGTGAGTTATTTACAACTCGTTGAAAATGGCCCTCAAAATTAAATATTTGGGTAAATCATAAGAACGCAAATATTTCTTTTTCTAAAAAAAAAAAGAAAATATTGCACGCATTTTGTTCAGAGTTCAAGATATTACGGACTTCTTTCTCTTCTAGGGACGCGGAATTTTTGCAATATCTCAATATTTTCTGCTTTTAAATGTTAACTTCACATTTATTGTATTATTATGCCTAACTTTCATTCTCAGCTCTTTGGAGATATCTCGATCACTAAAATCTGATCACTAGAACTGAGCGCGCACCGTGCCCTCACAAGCCTAAATTTAGACCCCCACGCGCAGCGCCATGAAGTCACCTCACAACCCTCCCCTTCTCTTGCTCGCAACAAACTATTTCCGATAGTCGACAAAACAGACTATTTAGTCATAGTTTTAGATATGTTGTTATCTTTATAGTTTTCGCATAGGAGGCCCTAGAAAGTT
Source organism: Micrasema longulum (assembly GCF_059751315.1). NCBI lineage: Eukaryota > Metazoa > Arthropoda > Insecta > Trichoptera > Brachycentridae > Micrasema > Micrasema longulum. The sequence goes on from NW_028278603.1 coordinate 85,381, forward strand.
CAGAAATATTGGTTGCGGCAAAATCTTATATGACACCGAGAATAAACCATAAGATGTTTATTTGCATTAAAATAGTTGATCATGGCTGTTCTACAGCATTGATTACAATAAGACATAAAAAAAAAAGATTTACAAGTGTTCAGAATATTTTGGAATAAAGTGAATAGCCTAATCGAATTTTCCTCATATTTAAATATTTTTATGTTTCCTTTCTCAGTTACATATTAACCTAGTACCAATCATATTTACGGTAAATTTACGTGGAAAATTCAAATTTACTAGATCGAGAAACATCAGCAAACCTCTACCCATTATTGTAAAACGGGTCCAGGTATTTCAATTGAAACTTAACAATACAATTTTCTCTTGTATCAAAATACAAAAATCCAGATTCACGAAATAATTGTTAGGAGCACAATGGATGAATTTGAATTGATTGAATCGATACTCTGATAGTACTAAAAGGCTTGGCATGTTGTTCATTGTTGTTCATGGGAGAGATATCCTATTGATTAGTGTAATCGACCGGTATTATGTCATTCAGATCGGATGTATGCGTTATGTAGCCTCGCAATAGAGGTGTATCTATTTTGTTGTTAATTTGTACGTCATTTTATTGCGCATAAGGTACTACGTATTCTATAATACTTCCAACGCAAGTGAGTGATGTGTAAGATTTCGCAAGTTAGCGTTGAATTCTGAAGCGTGTTTTTGAAAAAAAATTTAAACACATAGAACTATTTTTTTTTTTTAATAAATTTTTTGAATAAATAAGTAAACCTATTTTATATCAGGAAATCTATTAAACTAGTGGATTAGAAAATGAATACGGAGCGTCCTCTGATAAGAATAGTCTCCATCTAACACGGCTTAGCCTGTTCTTAGATGGAGGTTTTTTTATGTCTCAAAGTACCTATAAGTAGTTTTATACTAATATAACAATAACAAATAAAAACTCAACCTACTTCATTATCAATGCACAGCTAATAAAATAATTTAAGAATTTAATAGTCATTATTATATAAATATAAAGGAGATATATGTGCTAAGAATACATAATATTACTTAAACATAGTAAATATCGTAAAAATATAGTTAAAAAAACAAATATAAAGTAATGAAATAAATAAGAATATTGTCGTTCTATGAAATAGACTTGTGGTTTTCGAATATCAGTTTTTATTTTGTGAAATAATTTCTCAAAATTTGGGAATCATCTGATATCCGAAAACCACAATTTTAATAAAGAAATTTAATAAGGTGTAGAAATTTGAAATATAAATAAAAGTAGTCGACCCTAATCTCGAAAGATTAGAAATAAATAAAAAGATTAAACTTAGTCCTGATGATGAGTTTGTAACCTTAAAACCGGTGGAGATATATTTTAAAATTAAAATAGTATAAATTATTATGAAAATAAAACTTTGTTTTTAGTGTTACACAATTTTTATTATTTTACAAGAACACTACTTTAAAAAAAATAATTATATCACCCGTCGATGGGAGGAGTGCTCTCCCGAAACTGTAGTAGTGTTCTTGTAAAATAATAAAAATTTTGTAACTCTAATAGCAACGTTTTATTTTCATAATAATTTATAATGAAGTGTTACGAAGTGAATGCCGATTCCATTAACAATGTTAAAATAGTTTATTTATTATTTATTTTATAACAATATTCAATATTTTATTGTTAACCATAATTGGTGTTGTGTTAGGTATGTGTATTTTTAGGAATAATATCACCGTATTATACCAATAAAGCACTGTGTGCACAAAACTCAACTAAAATAAATAAATCATTCTCATGCAGTAAATTCGTTTAACAAACTTGGTTTTTCAAGTAAATTTTTAAAATTTTCGTGCGTGTTGTTTAAATGTATGGCGACACATTATACATTTGAGAATTTGAGTATGTGTTACAAGGCATAAATGTAAAAAAATGTCGTTGTTACCCAAATTTTTCACGCAGTAAATTCGTTTGACGAATTAAACACTAGTTTTTAAAGTTAATTTAAAAAAAATCGTACGTCATATGTCAGGCGTTCCATTTAAAATTCGAGTATTGTTACAAACCATAGATGTTAAAAAAGTATCATCATTAATTTGGCAATAGACAGTATTACCAATCAAAACATCTATCATGGCAATTCAACACTCATAAAATTAATAGGAACGACTATTTCAACAGTATGTATGTATCAAATGTGTTTATATTTCAGTAGACACATATTTGGCAATTTCGCAGTATTCGATAGCTTCTTAAAAAACATACATCTTTCCAGTCTCGAAGACGTCGCGAAAGCGATGAAACCGGTCACTGGATATTCCAAATTTGTGGATTAAAGTATCACTCGTGTTTTATTTATATAATAAAATACATCTTTATTTTTGCTCTCCCATAAACCTCGCAAAATGTAGATCCAATAGTGCGGGGGGACCGTCTATTTGACCATTTATCCAGATAATATTATGCATGTAGCTTTGAGTTTTACGCACTTGAGTATGTATTTTTATTTCAACGAAGGTCAGAGTCGAAGCGTAGCTGGCAAGCCTCTATAAACACTTGTCTACACAATAAATGTTAGCATTTTCAGCAAACTTCAATTGTAATGATAATAGATTTTCATCTTTCGAAATTATTCGTAATTTACTGTGTTATTTGTTTTTCGTTAAAGTACGGCTCGTACCTTCGATGCACGATTAATATTTAAATGTTTATTTTTGACGTCTGCTTACAAAACATTAACATCTTTCTCATTAATGTCTTGAAGGTTTATTGACGAAATTTAGTATAATTAATGATTTTACGAGAAAATGGTGTAGGTACCCTACAATTACTTTCGTAAATCAGCATGGTTATCGTTTACATTTTTTTTTGCACCACAACAGGCCAGCAGGTCTAATTACAGTGGTGAATTACATCACAAAGCACCCGGGCTTGAGAAAAATCACATTTTAATTTTTGTGTTCTCACCGGGAATCGAACCCGGAACCTTCCGTGCGTGAATCAAGCGTCTTGACCACTACACCACGGAGGCCGCCAAACTTCATAAACTAAAATACAGATGTACCAAATATTAAAAATATCAACAATAATTATTTTTAACAATTTTGAAATGCTTGGATTAGGAAGGCCCCTTAGGAAATTAGTCAAGATTAATACATGTATCATATTAAAAAAGAGATGGGCAGAATGGTTAATCTAGACAGTGTTCAACCAATAAATGGTCAAAAGCCTTGTAAAGACTGTCATTTTTCCTTCTCAAGAATGTAATCTTTGTAGGTATTTTCATTCCACAATATTAAATTATGAACACGTATTTATTAAATGCGTCCGGGTAGATGAAGAACAAAATTCTGAATGTGAAATAGAACCAGAATCTTGGACGAGTGCTTTTGACGTGTTGGCTACTCTAAACAAAAATTGTAATAAAAAAATTGAATCCGTAGCATATGGTGACAAACTAAATTATTTTATAAAATAGTTTTACTCGGATTAAAATAAGTATTTGTAAAACGTCTTGAAGGTATTATATCACAAAAAATACGCTATATAAGTTATCCCCAATAATATTGATGCCTTTTTCAAAAACATTTTCTTGGAAACTAAAATAATTATCATCAACGTTAAAAATATGTAAAATTAGTTTTAAAGGCAGTGATTGACACATAATTACTTTTTGATTATTTCATGAGAATGAATGACGACTTTTTTAAATCATAGATTTTGTACATGTACTCGTAAATGTACAGATTATATAAGTTAATTCATATTTAACATTATGAAAAAACATATAAGTACATACTACATTAATCGGTTTGTACATCCGTCAATGTTACAAATTAACCTTGATGACGTAACCTTTAGCTTTAAAGACCATTAATAATAATCTTAATTTTTAGTATTAAACTGATTATTCACGGTGATTAATAAATAAAATGAACGTAACGAAGAATGTGAATAGTTTATTTTTAATTGTGGTTTGCGGTTTCATTGACAAGAAATGAACTGTCTTCTATTTCCAGGTAGTTCTTAGTTATTTAATGTAGGTTATAGGAATGCTATCATGTCATACATTATTTTTATTAATTAAGTTAGTCACCACCTTGGGGAGCGAAATGAGACAGTTTAATGTTTCTTTATTTTTAAAACAAAAATCCGCTAAGCCTCTATTCAAGAAACGTTTTATCAGGTGAGAAACAGAAGACACGAAAAAAAAAAAAGACAAATTCACTATAACTCCCAGAACAATTGAAACAAAGTATAAGTAAAAAAGAGTATTTATCCGTTTAGTTAAGTTTTTGGTCTCATGGAATTTGGGATAGATTATTATTTCATTATGTACTCGTACGTATATATATATTGGTGTAATACATAAAATAATGTTGTTAAATGGAGAATATATTCGTGTTGCAAAAAAAGGAAATACCTTGGTCAAATAACTAAACAAATCATATTCCAAAATAAATCTTAATATTTAAAATTATTTCTTAAACTTATAATTAGACACATGAACATTTACTGAAAATGAAAACAAATAAAAATAAAACGTAAAAATCAGACTCTCAAAGGGCGAAGTCGTAAAATTCAGTTTTATATAAGGCAGATAATTATGATATGGGAAAAACATTTACGCAAAAAAATATCGTTATTCAAACCGAAGGTGAAGAAATGTGTGTTAAACAGCTTATAAGTGAAATATACGAGTATGTCTTCTTCGCAGTCTCAATCCTGGGGATTGGTTTGCAGCAAAGTCCTGCATCTCTTCTTCCATTGGTCTCTATTTTCTGCAGCCCTCTTCAGCTCGACATATGAGGCGCAGTTTAAATCTTCGCACACTTGCTCCAAATATACCCGTCGGGGGCGCCCTCTATAATTTTTCCCCTCAGCCATTCCCTCTATGATGTCGTGCAGGAGACCCTCATGGCGCATAATGTGGTCGATCCATCGGGCTCGCCCCTCTGAGATGGTTTTGATTAGCCTACCTTCTTCGATTCTGTTGAGAACCTCGTCATTAGTGATGTGATCTCTCCAGCCAATTCCTAATCTTTTTTTCTAGTACCACATCTCGAAGGCTTCTAGTCTTTTTTTATCTCTTTCGGTAAGGCACCATGTCTCACAACCATACATCAATATGTTCCATACATATGTCTTGGCAAGTTGCTTGCGGAGTTTAAGAGCATGTACATTGTATGTACATTGCTATTATTAGACAACACATAAGATTAGGTTTAAGTGTGTCCTACTTCATGATTCGAAATAATAAAAAAAAAAAAACTGTGTTCTTTAAACTAGTGTTTTTAAACTTGTAAGTTCTGACCCCCCAAAGGGTCACGGTGACAATCAAGGCAAAAAACCAAGGGTTTTAGTTCCCACACTAAAATACAATAATTTCAGTTAAGGCTGTGCCTGTTTTTGCGAATCATCGTTCTATTTTTGAAACGCAAACAACCAAATTATTTTCTAATAGGAAAATATCACATACTACGAATACCAATAAAAATATATGAAATGGATTTCGAATATATTATTGTATTTTAAAAATCAATATGGATATTGTGGAGAAATGTTTTCATACATAAATGTAAAAAATAATTTCAATAAAAATACGTTTGTAGAAAAATGCGACGTGTTTGGCCTTGGTTGTTGTGACATCAAGATTCGAGAAATTGTTCTACACAAATTTCAATGGCCATTAACAAATAAACATGAATCGTGACGTATTAGGGGTGTGGGCAATGGAATCACCGTTTTTGCGGGAATTCAAAATTACGCATTTTAAAGTTTATTTTATGCTACTAATAATAAGCAAATATTATTTTTTCACTGGACAGTTCTTTTAGACATTTAAACTTTAAAAATTAAAAAAAAATATATTTCCCTATTGGAGACTATTTTTAAAAACTTTTTTTATGTCCACCATTGAAGGGAACGTTAGTTCACATAGACATGATATGGCTAGTGGCACTAATAACTTCATAGCTTCTTTTGCCAACTCTGGGCATCCTTATTTTATTTTCATCCAGAAGGCGTCAATTTCGTGCCATTCCATTTTATGCATTTCATATACATCACTCTATAAAATCTACTGCTGACGGTCCTTTGCGCCCGCACCTACCTTGAACTTGGGTCTCGATTAAAAATAATGTAAAAAAATAATGTTTCGAATAATGTGTAAAATAAAACAATAGACCCTTACATACTTTTGATGTTCCTAGTGAGTTAAACATAAAAATTTAAAAGTCGTCGTTAAAATTAAACAAGTCAAATTAAGCTACTGGGGACCGTTAGAATTTTTTTACTCTTAAAGAGGTCGCGTATTCAAAAAAGTTGAAAAACACTGCTTTAAACATTTAAATGATTTGATCAGTGGTCGTACAAAAATAAAAATTAAGTTATTTATTCTATTTACACATTTGCAAAATGACTTTAAATCATTCCCATATAGAATTTAAGACTCATTTACGAACAGGCAATTACATATTTCCAAGCATATTAAACACTGTGTAGACTATTAAAAAAATACGATCATTTTTGTCCATAAAACATTTTAAAATGTGTAATTAATTTTAAGCAAACTAATTGGAATACAGTACAAACTAAACTAAAATAATTATATACAATAGCACCTACTGAGACACGTATAGCAAGGGATAAAGCAGAGTGGGTTTATTTATTGGGAATATTATTATTTATTTATTTATTTGACTGACTTATGCAATCCATTCTAACGATGGTACATACATTTTTTTATTTTAAATACAGGCACTAATAATATAAAATACAACTAAATAAAATTAAAGCTAGGACAAAAAAAAATAATAATTGAAATTTGAATATTGAAATTTTCGTAGTACTGTATACCTGATTTAAGATATTGAGTTCAAATCAATATTTAACTCGTGTGTGATTTTATTTTTAATTTCAAATGTTTTTACCTACATTTGTTTTGCTTTCAGCCTGTTGGCGTGGTTAACGTATAGTACATTTGCCTACCACGCAAGAGGTTTTGGGTTCAATTTTAGACAAGGTTGATACATTTTTATTAAAATGGTTCTTATTTTTAGGCATAATATTTCATTGCCAAACTAGATTTGAAGCGTAAGGCTGTTTTCAGACAACCATGAAAATCCCCGCAGCAGATGCAATAAAATTACGTAGAATCGATTGATTTTCATTGTATTATAATTACTTTTATTTATTTGATATCTAACGAATGAAAGCAGAGTGAATGAGAATGGTGAAATCAGGCGAGATTGCGAATTTAGGATATGTACAGTTGATAAGATTAAGAAAAGGTCATTAGGTTAAGATGGTTTGGTCATGTAAAACGAATGGATGACAAAATAATGGTAAAACAGATATATATATGTCTAGAATGAACGGTAACGTATGAAATAGACGACCAATAATCACGTGCCATGATTAGATAAATCAAAATCTCAAGTCTAGTCACGTCAACAGTAGACACAACAAAAGGCATGTATTTGAAAGAAGCTAGGAATGCATGTCAGGAAAGTCGTCCGTGACTGTCCGTTTTCTCTGCCTAGCCTTACGCGAAAATGGCGAGGCTAGAGATAGTAGTAGAAGTAATGGCTAACTGCTTACCCACATTTTAGCAGAATTTTACCTCACTCAAGAGAAAAAAAATAAATCCACCCTAATTGTATCGTATCGTATGGATTTGAAGGATTAAGTTGTTGGGGGTTGGAGCTCCTATTCTAGTTTGAAATTACCAGAAGACACAAGATTGATGCTTAATGCGTATTTATTACATGGCGAATAAATAGTGCATTGTGTCGCGCGAGTGTTACGGCGATGAGGAGTTGAAGTAACTGCACTCAAACTACTGACTGACTGAGCTGAACTGCTGAGCGATACCCACGCCCTGTGGTCTCTTTATAGGCCACGTTCCTTTGTTGTTCATATCTCTATGTTTAGGACAAACTGCAGAACGTTGATCTCATGTTTTGCAGAATGTAATGAATTGAATTCAATAGAAAATGCTGACTTGATTCTTGGAGTCATGACTCTATACACCAGGTGAAATTATTTAGCATGGGTGGGTGTGTCATCGATCATAGGCTATGAACCCCACAGATTTGTACCAAAGCAAACGCTTTAAAATCGACCCTAAGACTGATCATCTTTTCTTCACGTAACACATGATCTTGAATGGCTTTAATTTGTATACGAAGGCAATGCTCCTTGCACTAATCGATGTAAATGGGAAAACTATGACTATGATGTTGATAAAATGTAAGCATGCGTAAAAGTAAAAACATTAAATTTAGAAAATGCGTAAATGTGTGTAAAATATTTGCGCAAGTAATAGCACGAAATGTATTGTTGTGTAAGTGAGCTGTGGAGCGAACATACCAAAAATGTTGGAATAAAATTTATGTACTGGTATTTATTTACATACACTCTAATGGGTGCGTTTCTACCAAAAGTAAGCACGTGATGTGTACGTGTACATATATGAGAGCGATAGGTGTGTGTGAATGTGTTTGTTGTTTGTTCCACACGTTGACATTATTTTACAACCATTCAACGTTTTCAATCAACCGTACAGTCACTCCAAGTGAATGTTGATGTTTCGATTTAACATTTTTATTAGAATAAATTTATTAACATTGACGGGTATTCGTGTTATGCAACTTTGTAATGTTGCAAAATCAAGACCCGAATATTTTGGTAAACAAGAAAAGCCACTTTCACAACGCTACAAATAAAAGCCAATTAAAATTTCCTTTGGGGAAAAAATCATTTGTTCAACGAGGGCCCAAAGAGCTCATTAATATGCTATTTTTATATTTAAAAAATTAAACAATCAAATGCTGAAATACTTCATTAATAAGTAAGTTTTTTGTAAACATTTTTATAAGTATATTACTAGAAACACGGATAGAATAAGGCTGCCAGAAAAAAAAAACAAAATCTTGAAATTGCATTTTGTCCTCGTTTAAAGGTTGAAAATGTATAAGAGGCGCCTGAATGTATAAAGTTTTAAAAAAAAAAATGAATTGTAAAAAAATGTTATGATAACTGTAAAATTATGTTAATAGATATTTTATTAAAGTAAATTCAAGAAATAAATAAAATGTGCATGGGTGTAAAAAAATATAAGCTCCCAATTAAAATTAAGGGAATAATTTATTTCATTTAAATTTTTGTAAGATTGTTAAAAGTGTTTCTAATAAATCATTTTTTCTACAAATGAATATTTGGAAGATTCAGCGGTGTAAATTTATATATACGTATTTGATGTAAGCACTAGACACTGTAACTTTTAACTTATTTGTAAGAAATTCCTAATCTCGAAAAGTCCGCCATTTTACCGTGTATACCTTTGTTTTGTTATTTCGTATTTATCACACTTTTTATATTGTGGTAAATATTGATTTTTATTATTATTATTATTATTATTATTATTATTATTGTAAAAACAAAACAATAAATTCTCCATATTTTTTTTTTATGCAAATGGAAAACTTATGCCCGTATTCATACACAAAATTTTAAAAAAGGGAAGTACTGTCTGATCTTATGTTCGGAGAATACGGGAATGAGGCATAAAAAGGTTTAAAATAATGTCAACATTTTTGGGCGAAATGCGTTCAGCCAGTTTAAGAATAAAAATTATTCATCAGCGTAGTTTCAATAACCCATTAAATATAATATTTTAAATAAGCAAAGGTTTATTTATAAACTAATTGATAAGTTAACAAGATGAGTTTTGTGTGTTTATTTAAGTTTATGTTTTAAAATAAAACAATTTAAAAAAACTTTGTTTTTTACCTCATATTTTCTTATTTTTTCCATTGACCGGTTTCAAAGCTACAAAAGCTTCCTTATCAAGGTATACTTTACTAGTAAATATTATCCTGCCTTCTTTTTACAGTGTCCACTGAAAATTAAATCTAAACAATAACTATTAAGTCAAATCTATTTGTCATGCAGTTCTTGTAAAGATGGGAGGTGTTGTTTTATTATTATTATTATAATTAATAACTACAAAGTTAATGCTTCTAATATAAATTTAACATATTTAAAAAAATAAAAAAATACTTCATTGGTACCAATGATGAAAAAACACCCTTTCAACTTTGACAAAAAAACGTTTGAAGCTGTATTCCATATTTAATGTTATTTATATTCCCAATATCTTGTAAATGTACAAAAAAATGCCTTGAATTAAATAGAGTTTTGCTGTTTGTATAATGTATTCCCTTTTTTAGATGTGAATAGTATACTGACTTTAGTAATATTTTTTAGAACCCTTGCAATCATTTTTGATAATGCCCATAAAATTATTTCTGAAGGTTAATGCCGGAAGTGTTTTAGTTGAGGAGAGGGAATTGTTTGTTTCTGTTGCCATTTTTTGTATGTAAATCAACGTAGACATTACTTTAATCACAAACAATTACAAGATTATTTGTGTTTATAATCTGTGTCATTTAATACACCTTTCATTTAAAACATTCTATTGCTTTTCTCAATATAGACTTTTCTTGCTATAAAATATGTCGAAACACTATTTTGACATAATAACAAAGATTTGTTTACAATTTTCTCAGAATAACTAACACCTTTGCTTGGAGTACTAAAATAATGGTAATTTAGGACTACTTTCTGATGCCTAACTTATTTGATCAAAATCTGACATAGCTATCCCCAGATATTTATTACGTAAAAAGAATTTATAATTACTGGATTCTCTGGGTATTTTATCAAAATTATAGCAGATAGTGTATTATTAGACATTCCCTTTTCAAATGTGAATTTTCTATCTGTCTAACTATCTTTGTTGAGATATCAAACATTTTATTTTATTTGTTGAGAGAACCTGTGTGGGTTCAACGTAGACTACTTGTAAGCTAAATATTTATTATTGTGACCGATGACACCTTTACCTACTTTTGCATTTTATTGATTCTATAGTTGATTCTTAATTCCAAACATGCGTAGATAGCATTTCAAATTTCAATACAGTGAGTTTCAATGGTTTTAACATGAGGACCACTTTGCGCGTGAGAATAAATCAGAATCACAGTACCTACATTTATTAAAATTTCCCCCGCTTTTAATGGTTTAAAATGCATAGATTTCTAGTAACAACATTTTTATTTTTTTTATTTAGGAACTTGTAAATAATAGAAACCAAATGAAATGGCCCTTTTCATCCCACTATAATTGATACACTTTAACATTCATCATTTTAGTTTCTAGTCCATTTCATCATTGATTCCACAAGTCATATTTATTTCGATCCTAACCTCGAATATGGAGAGCGGAGTTTGAAAGCTACTCCGAGAATATCTTGCATCTTATTCGTTGCAATGCCAATTTGAAATTTGTTCCGCATGCACCAGCGCGCGCGGCCATTTTGGCTCAGGTTACAATGGCGGCGACAATAAACGGACCTTTTGTATTGTACTTGTTGCAGCATCCGAATAGAACCACGGGCCAGCTAGTAGTTAGTACTCTACTGACTATACTCGCCGTAAAGTCTAATCTCCTACACACCGTTTTCGTCCGATAGTGTACATAACGTTAGTGTACCGGTCAAATCGTACGTCCGACGCACGCACGGTCGCATGGAAAAGCCAGTCGCAATCGCCCGCTCAGCGCTGCAGTCGCTAAAACAGCGCGCTAGTTTGAAACAAAACTTTGACGTTTAACAACGCGGGAAATCGCGATTTTTTCACCACTTGCAAATTTTACCATACAAACATATTATATATAAAAATACACCCTTTCATAAATATTTCAGTGCATTATTAGTTCTGTGTGATTACGTTTTAATATTTTTTACTAACGGTCACCGTGATAAGACGTCTAGCGGTGAAAAACTGAATCACTCGTTCCCGCTCAAAAAACGTTTCTATCTTATCTTGCAGCCCCTTCAGTGACATCTTTCGGTTTTAAGTGAAACTATTAATCTTTATTGGATAAAAAATGTGCACTACTCATCATTGATATATTTTTACTACCTAAAAGTCAAATAAGGGTAGGTAATATTTTTAGTCAACTTTACATATATAATATGCATTTGTCAAAGTAAAATTACATTACTTGAAACAATATTCATAGATAATGATAACAGGGATGCATAAATCCACTTTCATATGATATAATCGTGTTATGTGCTGTACTTCATCAATGCAATAATGAGGCCGTCTGGATTATTATAGTGCAATAATGTTGATGATAAATAAATCTCGTTCATATTTATATCCTTAATAATTAGCATGAATTATTTATAGTACACAATCATACATATTTTTTTTTTGTTTTCTTTTACACACATATATAAAATTTAAAGTTTTTTGTTGTGTTTAGGATGAAATGCAGAATTAAAAATAAAAGTTCCATAAATCCATTTTATTCCATTGCATTTTCATAAGATCAGCGCGTTTGACTATGCAAGTTTTAGAAGTATCCGAGGTCTCTGGATTGATAAAAAACTAACTACAATTATGATATCATCATGATCATTTCCTTTCCGCGCCTTATGGTGCGTAGGGCACTGCATTGATCATTGATAATTTTTTGTTACATGAGGGTAATATGATCTGTCTTCCACTTCAGGTGCCAGTTCAGGGACTATGAAATATTCTAGTATAAAAACGCTCTTTTGAATAAATATTTCACGTCAACCATGTCGGGAATCGAACCTGAGACCTTTTACACGATGCCAAAAATTTAATGATTATGTATTGAAATAAATACGCACGAATATTTTTAAACAAATGATTTTTTGCAATTCAGGTAACCGAGGAAAACAAAAATGAATTTTATATGCGAAAATAATGGAACCGTTTTGAATATTTGCATAAGTAGTAATCGTGGGTTTTTTTAGTTTATCTTTTTGCAGCCTTTCATCAATTGACACAAAAAAAGTACTAGCGTATTAATTTTAAAAGTAATAAATAATAAATTATTTATAATAAGACTTTGTCGTTTACAAGTCCTTAATTTCATAAAAATATTTTGTAAATTTTTTGGATGATAAAATATCAATTCGATTATTAAGTGTTTTTACATTTCATTTGACATAAAAATGCTTTCTTTAGCGAGGTCCCATTAAAGCAAATCTAACCGTTCTTGGACCTTAACTTTAAACACATTTGATAACAATTTATAGTACATAAATGTATAAACTAAGTGATGTTTATGTTGATAATTATTAAATACTGTTTTCTCCAACTGTTTTTGAATTATTCTATTTTGTGTCATAATTACCTTATCAGCATAGATTGAACACTTGAACACTTTATTACTGCGCCAATTGAAGCATTTTTTTTACTTGGTAAGGTGATCAGTCTAACGCTTCAGGTGCTAGTCCAGGAACAATGATAGATTGTCTGTATACTGTGTAGTTATCGTTATTGTTTTATTATTTCTGCTCGTAATAGTGCATTCGTATATTATTCACAAAGAATCAAGATCACTTTTTTTTATGTCATATGGAAATACAATACACGAGACTACAAATTTTTTTATATATCTTAATTTCGCTCAACGAAGTTTGGCAAAAAAAAAAAGAAAATATTGGCCGTTCCGAATTTAATAAACTGTCCACCGAACTAAAAAACGAAAAGTCGAATTGTTAATCTAAAAATGTAGCAATTATAAAATATTTGAATATTTTTATAAATAGTGGATAATACTGTATTTTATGCTTCTAATATTGTTTCTTACTATTTTGGATTGTATTAACTGATACTATGTGTATATTGTCACAATTTTTTTTTTTTCTTACCGTCCAAAATAAGTTTTTTTTATAACTTCTAGGAGTAGTATATCTTTTTCATGTTTTATTAATAAAAAAATAAAAAAATGTTTCGTATTTAGTTGTTAACGTATTACAACAGATATGAAGAACATTTGAGATAAGGTAATATAGAAGTCTAGGCATCTACAGGGCTTATGACCTGTCAATGGCTGGTTTAAGTGGCCACTTTACACACTGTGTA
>NW_028278605.1:0-45487 GCF_059751315.1 Micrasema longulum
GTCTGTATGCCAAGACATAGTGATGTGGCGTTCTATCCTCTCTGCGTACCACCACGGTGAAACGGCGTGATGGTATGTATGTGTTTGGTAGTTGTATAATTGGCTTTAATTTTGATTTATATTTGAATATAGACTTCATGAACTCGGCAATAGTTATTCCCACGTATCTGATATATTTAGTCTAGGGTATTGTTTCTATAGAACAAACCTTTTGAACTTTTTCAAAGATGGTGAATGGTAATTATATTTATTTATTCATGCATTTCATAATATTCACAGTTTTTTGTTCACTTTGCCCAGCTGTGTGAAACTGTACTTATGATTTTCTTGTTGTATTACTGTAGAATGTTTTATTATTTAAGCTTTCTACTGAATATGCTGTATAATTTTTAGGTTATTTTTTAAAATATAAATCTTGTATAATTTTCAGGTTAATTTTTTAAAGATATTTTTTGGGTATAAGGAAATTTATGTTTGAATTATTTTTTTTAATTAAGCCAAAAATGTACCATTATAAATGTTTGTAAAAGGCAGATTTTCCGTTTATGTTATTAAATAAAATAAAATAAAATATTGTATTTTTTGTAATGCTGTTATTTTCTCAAAAAAAAATTATTAAAAAAAATATTTGTGCAACTCACCCCTGGTGAAATTAATTTGAATAAAATAATCTTTAAAAATATCTCAGTTCTACAACAACATGCAAACTGCATTTTGAGGATAAAGTAAAGATAGCTAATGTTATGCATAAAAGTTAACTTTCGTTCGTGTTTCTTTTGAAAATGTTTTAAATATTCAACCATAACATCAAAAAATTATAATCGCATACTCGTATGGGTCGAATCCAATTCTAATTTATGGTGCATAAATTAAAATGCAGTCATGCATCATTCCATGCAAAAGGGAAAAAATATATTTGATATTTGTTTATGGTAGGTTTACATTTGATTTATTTATTCATTTTTTCCTTGATAAACAAATATTGATAGTAAAAATAACCTGACCCCAGTTACCCGTGCAGAGGACACTTAACAAAAACCTTTTTTTTTAAAATATTTTTACATGCGAAAATTACCATAGAAGACTTAATGTACAGAGATAATCAACTAAATGTTCAGTAGCTTAATCACAAATAACTACCAACGTGATAACAATTTCTCACCGTGGTTGTTTATCGTATTCGCGATCACAATGGAACATCCGAGAACACCTAATATTAAATGTCAAAATATTTACGTTTCGCGGTGTATAATCCTACTGCGTAATCACATATTTGAATTTCGCCGGTGTAAATATGAAAATATTCTAAAACTGCCATTTTTATTTATTGATTTAATATTTATTATGCTATTCATTGAATTTACCTGGCGGTTGGAAGCCAAATGTCAAAAAAAGCAGTCGCCATAGTAATTGTAATTTAATTTTCACTTTTTTGTATTAGATACTCCTTACTATTTTGCAAATGCAATATATTGTATTATTTTTTATAGTAAACGCCGATTTTTTGCCAGAGAACTGTATTTATTTACGAGAAAAACAAAAAACAAACCGACACGAGCGTTGACTTAAGAGATTACACACCGTTGACTTATGACTTCGATAACTTAAGCATGTTCATTCATTGTGATCGTTTACGTGCTTAGCATGTTTTTAAGCACGTCGATAATTATTTGTAATTGAGCTACAGACTGTTTTAAACACTATGTATATAAGTTTATATTTAATTTATGTACACCTATATTATTTATATTATGAAACGTACAAAAAAGAACAAAAACAAAACATAAACTGCACATTTGTGGAGCAGTTTATTCAATATTGATTTGGGCGAATGAGATAATCCATTTTACTTCTACCCAGCTTCACTATCCATTTTTTTATAGGCTTTTTGTACATTTTATCATTTCTAATTGCTGTAATAGACAGTGGAAGTAGGTTATAGATTTTAATTATAAGTGGTATTGGTATGTATTTGTTTAAGTTGGTTTTGTATTGAGGATCTAGTGGTTATTACTACTACCCATTCTAGATTACGCTGATGTTTCCATGACTGATTTAAGCTGTAAACAACTCGATAAACTTGAACGACTTCCGAATACATGCATAAGGTACATTTTTAGTCTTAGAAAATATGACCACATTTCTGATTATCGTAGGCAACTAAAATGGCACAAAATTAGACAGCGAAGAGACTATCACTCCCTCTCACTTCTGTTCAATGTACTTCATAGTCACAGATATATATTATATATTCAGTGTTCATAGTCCTAACGCTCCTATATACCTGCGTGAAAAATTTCAACGCTTTTCAGTTCATGGTTTACCTCTTCGTTCTAATTCTTAAAGCACTCTCTTAATACCCATCCACAATTCCCCCTTCTTCTCTTACTCATATAGTGTCCATGCGGCTCGACTGTGGAATCATCTCCCATCCACCATCAAAGATGTTACTACATTATCTCTGTTTAAATCACGTCTGAAGAAACATCTCCTTTCTCTTCCTTTCCTTTTTCACTCCTCGTGGCCACTTTACGCACTGTGTAACATTCTCCGTTCTGCCTATATTCGAACATCTATATTCCTTCAATTCGTCCATTTGTTGACGTTTGTGAAGTTAAATAGCTAAAACCTTTATTGTTGCGGGTGAGATTCATCTAATAAAACTATTTCACCTGCATATTAGGCAACGCTTGAAAATATACAAATTGAAGTGAAGTTATTCACAAACGTCAACAGATGGAAGCATTGAAGGAACATTAATTGAGGCCAGTTAAACCAGCCAATGACAGGTCATAAGACCTATAGATGCCTAGACTTCTATATTCCTTTTTCAAAAATGTTCTCCAACTCTATTGTAATAATTACAGCTCCCTACAGGGTTGAATCCAATTCTTGTCCACAAAAATTTGAACAAACTCAAAACATTAGATTGAGTTAAGTTTAAATAAAATTCCATAACTTAATCCTTAATATAACTCAATAATTAATATTTAACTTAATAATTAATATTGAACTTAATAAGCTGAGTAAAAAAGCTTTTATTATTAAACTTAACCTAACCTATCCTAACCTAACCCGGCTGCTTTTAGTTCGGCCGTTTCCTAAGGACCAGCTTTCTATCAACCAACGCGTTAAACGTCGAGCTATCTCAATTCATTCAACGAACGGCCTAGCCATTCAGGTGAATGCAAGCATTTAATGAACAGCCTGTTGAGTGGCTGATTTAATTATTTGGCCGCGACATCTATAAAATATAATATTCTAAATCTTCTCGCAGGGGTAAAGAAGATTTCGACATGCAGCGTGGGTTAAAAAACTATAGAGGGGATGGAAGGAGGGGGTGAGCTTAGTAGGTTTAGGGTGACCATTACAATGGAACATCGTATAACGTACTATATTGAAAGGTTTGATTATTGATCCAAAGAACATTATTTTTGAAAGCTTTCCCAATGTGAAACATTTAACCCCATATTATTTGTATGTACGATTTTAATTCCTGTATTTTTATTAAAGTCATGATTTAAATTAATTTTGTGATTTGCGAATTTAGAGAAATTTTTATTGTGAAGACACTTCATATGTTCTTTAACAAGAATATCAAATTTCTTGATGTTTTTCCAACGTAAACTGAAGGACAAGAATTGCATTTTAATTGGTAAACACCTGAGTTATTAATAATCTATTTTTATATTTATTATTAAGCAATAATTTATATTTATCCTCCTTATTTCACCCCGCATACATACAGCATTTAAAATATAGTATTGGCATTATGTATTGTTAAATATGATATTAGGTTTTTTGTGTACTTTAATACCCGTATGGAGAGACAAAACTTGTTCTACAAAAACTACATTCTATTGTTTTCACCTTCAGGTTATTCTCCGCATTTGAGATTAGAATGTACTTTCCTCACCTTAAGTTTTGTCTCTGCATACGGGTATTAGCTTAAAAATATTAGGTAACTTTTTGTCGATAGATAAAGCATGTGTGTCAAAAAATTTATAAAGTCTTTGTTATTGTCATTTAAATATTTGTAACATAAAAAGTTATAATCATTGATATTTTTTTCCTGCCATGTAAGCTATAGCAGTGGCGCACTCAAGAGGGTTTTGGGGGTCATTTGGAGGAAAATTTAACAAGTATGTAATGAATATCAAATTATCAAATGAATAAATCATTTAAATGAATTTGCGCACACACTGAATAAGTTTACTACGGTTATTTATTATTTATTATGTAATGGATCTTTATTCATTTTATTTTATGTTTACAATAATAAGCAACATAATATATGGTACTTTAAATTAATAATAGTGGATGCGCCAATTGAGTTCAAAACCAACTAATCGCGAGGAATGCCTTTTAATCACGTTGTGAGTCAGTAAAGCTCGGGGGTTTTAGATTACGTTGCAAAATTGATTGCTACCTACTGTATTATTTAGAATTTGTGAACATTACGTGAAAACGTCTGCTTGGTACGAGTATTATGCCGTTTTCTTGAAGAAAAAAGATACAAATTGAAATGGTTTACCACTGCTCTATCTTTACAAATCTTTGAATATAACGCCTTATGCTATTTTGGAACTAGCAGAAATGGCTCGAACTAGACGTCAGACTATATTAAGTAATTAGTTCAGTTTTGCAATTTTAGTTTGTGTTTAACTTAAAAAAATATATATATTGAATTTGAGCTGTAAATAGAAGTTCTCCTTAATTTCCTACAAAATTTAAAACTCACCCCTAAAAAATCCTAGTTGCCACTGAACTATGGTATCATTGAATTAAAGCAGTTAATAATTAAATACATGAAAGTAGATTGTAATAGAAAAAAAAAACATTTATCATTTGTGAAACTATATTAATTCTTCTTCTTCTTATGGTTCCTCTCCCCGATGGAGGTTGGAAATCATCATTACGATTCTTACTTTATTGGCAGCTGCCCTGAACAAGGACTGAGTTCTGCAATGGAACCAGTCGCGCAAGTTCTTAAGCCAAGAGATGCGTCTTCTACCTGCACTGCGTCTCCCTTCAATCCTTCCCTGTAGAATGACTTATAAAATTTTATATTTTTCGCCTCTCATCACATGCCCAAAGTACTCAAGTTTTCTTTTCTTTATAGTCTTCAGTACCTCTTTATGTTTTCCCATCCGTCGGAGAACATCATCGTTTCGGACTCTATCCACCCAGGAGATTTTTAATATCCTCCTGTAGCACCACATTTCAAAGGCTTCGATCCTTTTTGAAGTGTTTTGGGTGAGTGTCCACGTTTCGACGCCGTAAAAAAGTACCGAGAAGACGTAACATCGAGTAATGCGCATTCGGAGGTCTAAATTAAAGTCTCTACTGCAAAGAAGGTCACGCATCCTGAAAAAGCAGTCTCGCGCCACCTCTATTCTGACTTTGATCTCTTGCGAGTGATCCCATTTATCATTCAGCCAGCATCCTAAATATTTATATTGATGAACTTGCTCAATAAATTAATTAATTTAGAAAAATTTTTTTTTTCAATAATTTATTAAGCTTGTTTTAATTTAATTAATTTGCGGATAAGTTTTTTTTTTAGCTGCGTGTCTGTATTTTTTTTATTACATGTCAGGATAGGTGACAATAAACGATTGGAGTTTTGAACCACCTTTCGAACAAATATTTAACGTCCACCCTGCAGGAATCAAAACCAGGACCTCATGCATGGTAGTCGAACTCGCTAACTACTAGACCATAAGCTGTAATTTCATCATCATCATCATCATCATTCCATGTTCGCTCCCTAGTTGGAGCATATGGTATCCACAAAGAGCCTCCATGCATTTCTATCGGCCGCCAACTCCCTTGCGTCCTCCCAAGTCATGTTCTCGTCCCGAAGTTCTGACATTAACTGCCGACGAACAGTCAGCAATGGACGAGAACCTAATGCCACAGTTCCACACAAAGTCAAACCATCGCACACTCGAGATTCTTCTGAGACACCTATTCTCAAACTCAGTATTTTGCTGTTTTGGGCCTTAGTGAGGTGCCACGATTCGCATCCGTAGAGGGTGTAATGTAGGCGTTATATAGGCAGCATTTGCTTTTGACTGAGTATATATCCGATCTCCAGACAGCCTTCATACTGTTGAATATGGCGCCTGCTACTCTTAACCGCACTCTCAGTTCTTTTTGAAAGCTGCAATTTTCTGTAACATATACTCCCAGGTATTTGAAACTCTCGACCCTTTCGATGATTTGGTTTGATAGTCAGGGGATTTTGAGCATCGAGGCACGAAGTATTAAACATTTCATGGGTTTTTGCTGTACTTTCTCCACTCGATTTCCTTTTTTCAGAATTTTTACCTGAGAGTATCCATCGAGTCGAAAACATTCGTCCAGAATTTTGATTATATTTCAGACACACAAGAAATACACTTTTTTTAAACCTCACTTCTCTTAAACAATCGACACTTTGTTCCTTACAGCATCAAAATTTTCCGACAACGACGTATATTTTATTGGTTCTCTACGAATTTAAGAAAAAAAACAAAATCACAAAATAGCTACATGAATAAAGGGTCAAAGTAATTGTATGATAAGATACCTGAAAGTATGAAGATTGATCTGATTCTTTCCTTAAATTTCGTATAATTCCTACCCATAAATTTATTTTTACTGAATTTTCGGTAATGCTAAAATAAAATTAACAGACATTAATAAATTAAAAAAAATCGTATTCCTACATAAAGTCCACCCCTGTTAGTAAGAAGAAAGGAGTTTGACATTTGCAAAAAGAATTCAATATTGGAAAATCGACTGTTTCAAATTTTAGGATTCAATCATAAACTAGTACCTACTTACTTAGATACCAATGAAAAGCTACACCATTTTTTTTTACGTTTATCCAAACAGTTTTTACACACTTTCACGACACAATCAGGCGTTTTGGTTTCATTTTCACACATTCATTCATATTAAAAGTTCTACCCTTTCGAAGTACACCCCTGAACTTCAGTAATTCTTATAGGATAGAACGATTTGGTATTATTAAATATACTAGCCTTGATATGCCTGCAGTCTACCGTTTTCATAAAGACAAGCTTATGAATTATTAATTTACCACGGCCGCCACAAGTCAATTCCGTAAACTGAAGTTTTGCACCGTAGTATAGGTTTTTTTTTATGATTTTGCACCATAGTATAACTGAAGAGAAATAGAGTAATATTTTATTAAACAATATGATAATGTAATACCCCTAACGTCAGAGACAATAAATATTTGAGTATTTCCCTTTTTTTTCCTTCCCATCCCCTCTCCTCTCTTCATAGTAGAGTGTAGATTTTTAGTTATTTTTTGTTTAAAATCTTGTATTAAATTAAAGATTATTTTTTTGATAAAAAATGAAATATTTGCGTTATATTTAATTTTGAGTGCCATTTTTCAACGAGTTGTAAATAACTCACAATTAGAAAATGAAATCGAGTTGGGGTAGAGTGGGATTCGAATCAGAGACACTAGTCACAGGACCACAACCCGGTTGTTCTGTATTAACACATAGAATATGTCCATGTGGTACATCTTATTTTCTCAAACTGAACGATTTGGGTAGGTAGAAAAAAATGTCTTAAGCCAATATGCCCGCCCTTAATATTAAGTGTTAAATAATAATTAATAACTATTTTCAATCATGATAATCGTAATTCTCTTTTGTACACCAAATGGTGCACATGGCACTGCAAAGTACATCAATCGCAGCGTAACTCAATCATTTTGTGATCCATACACTTTTTAGTATTTTATGATTTACTAAATGTACCTTTGTTCAAATTTTTGTAAAAATACTGGACTTTCCCTCAAAATTTTATTTCATTTGGCTACAGTTTTTTTTATTTTTTTACCCAGGAGAACATTTTCACTACATCGAAGGTACGGTGATCAGTTTTACGCTTCAATTGTCAGTCTAAAAACAATTTAATATTGCAGTGTAAAACCTAGCAGGAATCAAAATTGGCAAATGCGCCAACTACGTACCACAATACGAGACCGACATATCTGGATTTAGTTTTTCAGGATTTTTACCTAAAAGCAACCACTAGAATCATTTTTATATAAATTTAAAACCCGGTAAGCTGCCGTTTGAATCTTCGAATATTTTTTTAAAAAATTCTTATCAAAATGTCTTGAAAAATCTATTTGTAATACTTATAATATACAAAATATGATTTATTATCTTTTGATAAGGAAAAAAATCTTTCAAGAAGTCAGTATTCTTATACTTACTTAAAGATCGCGTCAAAAACTAAAGTTAAATAGACTGCAAGACGGAAGAAAAAAAAAATGAAATCAGTGTTTGTGAAAGCAAATTATTCGACCAAATCTAAAAAAAAACACTCCCACACTACCAGAAGTCAAACTAGAGGATGGGTCATGGGGTCTATCACAAACTCTGAATTCGGGCAGAAAAATTTCATGTTTCTGGGCCCTAAAATATTTAATATGTTACTTGAACATTGTAAAACCATGACCCGGATTCGATTTTAAAAAATTGTAAGAAATTGGTTACTGGGTTTAGGTCGAAAAAAATCGGAAAATTTACTCAAAATACATTCTTAAATAATAAATGGTAAAAATTAATATTGTAAAACTGTTTAGTAAATTAACGAATAGGTAGTAATGTTATTGCTTATTTTTACATAAAAATGTATTCCTTAAAACAGGTTGTATCTAGTTAGGCAGACTAGACATGATCCAGAGAAATCTATTACCTAAGTGTGTGTGTAGTAAATAAAGTTATTGTTATTTTGTTAATAAACTATGATTATGATTATGTTTATTATTATTAAAATCAACTTATTTCTGAATTTTTTTTCACAAATGTTAAAATCAATTAAAATAACAAAAAAAACTTTTTTGTTGCTGAAAACGGTGTAATTTTTATACTCTTTTAAAATCTAATTTATTTTAAGTGATTAAGTGTTATTTTGTTGTTAATATTTGGTATTGTGCGTGTGTGTTGCTTAAGATGTAAAAAGAGAAATCCTTGCATAAACACTGTTTGCAGTTTAGCGGGTATTTAAGTCAAAAATATAAATATGGAATAATTTTAAAAAATACTAAAAAATAAAAAAGCGTGAACCGAAGCTTTTAAGAAAAATTAATCTTGACAATATTTTCAGCATTAAATCCAAGGGAACAATAGCAAATAATATCTCATTTAAATATTTTTACTTTCTCCTTTTACTAAAAAGGTAATAAAAACTACAAATAATTCAATCTTTTTTGCAATAATACAAATTTTTACAAAGAACTGCTTGTACACAAAAAATTCAAACTTAATTTATCAATATACAATTTATATTTAAAGCAATAACTTTGAGGTTATTCATTATAAAAAAATATATATAAGACAAATTTGTTTTCAACCATTTATTTTTTGTAATGACCAGAAAAATAAAATATTAAAATCAGACAGCTTAGAAATCTTGGAAATTAAATAAGCGATTTATGAAAAGAAAAAAAAAATATTAAATGAACAATATTTTATTTAGTTTACTCCCCTCTAGTTTTATATATCGTATTCATCTCACTTCACACTTCCCATCTTTACAAGAACAACATGGCAAAAAGACTTGACTTATTGCTCCATATGTTTTGATGTAATTTTTTTTTTTTTTTATTTATTTACAATTTTAAAAAACCCGTTAGGGTTACATTAGAAATTTAATATTGTACAGTCATTTTATGTAATATTTAGTAATAACTGTTAAAGTTAAATAGGATAAGATTCATTAATAATTTATACCATGAAAAGAAACTGGAATAGCTTTGAAACTGGTCGGTAGAAAAAAAATGTGGTGAAAAACTTTTTTACATGTATTTTATTATTCATTAACTATGGAAATTGTTTGAAAAAATTGCTAAAAAACAAAAGTAAAATATTTAAAAATATATCCTTTCTATTCATTAAATGATATGCAAAAGAAATTGGATTCAGATTCCCAGTGCAAAACGCCATAGATATTTCAGTTGTTAATTTCCAAATTTACCCGAAGTAGCAATTGCTACTGTAAAAATAATTTGCGGAACTTGTCAAATTATACAGCAAAGAAGGTATTTGTAGTGAGCAGCGCCGTCCAGTGCTCCTGAGACGGAAGTGGGAGGTGTGGAGTAATTTCCCCACAGGGAAAACTGACCCCAATGGCTGACCCCACTACAATTAACCCCATTGCACGTCTTACCTCTAGAACTTTCTAGAATAACTAGAACCTACAATCGATACCCTCGCCATGTAAATATTACGGTGCAAGGTGTGCGTCACAAGTTTTTATATGACTTAATTTCAAGTACAAAGAAAAATAAAATTCTCCTCAAAAACAGTTACACATAAAATATTGATAACATCAAACTCTTGATGATACATAAGTCATCACGTTATAATTTGTTACAGAGAGGTAATTTGATCAGTGTTACGTTAAGGCATTCATTCTTCCCTACGCTATTACAGCTTTTAAAATTTACTTTCTAATTATTTTATGCCAACCTAACCTAACTTTTAAGTGGATATTCCTCGCAGGGGCCTTAGAAGGCGCAACGATTGTTTAATTTTAGTTTATTGTACACTAGTTTTTTTTGTTAAATGTTTATTATTTATCATCAAATTTATTTTAGTTTATTTTATTTGAGATACGAGTAAACACGAAAACCGGGCGGAAATCGCGTCGCTAGAGGCATTGTTGATATATCTACCTTCGTAAAACTTCGTTTAAGAATGTACTGATCGATGAACAGCATGGATCTAGATCTCTAACCTGGTAGATTATACCCAGGTTATTTTCAAAGCACTTGGTCAGCAGATTGACGTTCTCTGTACTGATTTTTCCAAGGCATTTGACAAATTAGATCATAAAATTCTCATACATAAATTACATGCCTTGGGAATAAAAGATCCATTACTCTCTTTTATTAAGTCGTATCTCACTGGTAGGAAACAAAATGTTCGGATAAATAACTATTTATCAACAAGTGTACCTCAGGGTGCTCATTTGGCACCCCTGCTTTTCAATTGGTTTATTAATTATGTTGCTAAAGCATGCTCTAACTCTCGCTTTTGGCTCTTCGCAGACGACAACAAAATTCTCAAAATAATTCAAACTTTACAAGACTTTTTTCTTTTTCAATCAGACATTAACTCTTTTAATCAATGGTGTAAAGTCAATAAATTAGAACTAAATATTAGAAAATGCATAATAATGTCATTTCATAGAACAAAACAACCGATTTCCTTCGAGTACCTAAAAGAAAACTCCAAAATCGATGTAGTATTAATCGGAGATTTAGGAGTTATTTTGAACTATAAACTGACATACAACGAGCATATAGATAATACAGTAAATAAATCACTGAAATTACTTGGCATGTTTAACAGAATATCCTCTGATGTTAGTAATGTCCGTACAATCAAAACTCTTTATTGCTCAACTGTTCGCCTTTTTCTAGAATATGCCTCCGTGGTCTGGTCTCCATTCTATGTCAATCGTATAAATCACATTGAATCAGTCCAACATCGGTTGTTTCGAAAAGTAACGGGGATGCTTGGACTAGAGAGAGGTAATTATTCTTAAACTGATATAGTCAATGTTAAATATTTCTAGTCTACAAAAACGTAGAACTAATATTGATTCCATATATATGTTCGCCATACTAAGTGGTATAATCGATGGTTCATCATTACTGGGACAAGCAAAATTCATTATTCCGACTCGTAAGTTGAGAAACAATGAAGTACTGTTCATTGATCAGCATAGAACAAACTATGGCCTTAATTCTCCAATGACCCGCCTTTGTCGTATTGTTAACTCAAGAAAAGATCTGGACTTATTTGATTTAAGTTCACAACGATTTAAACGAGCACTAAATAAATAGTCCAGATCTTGTCTTCATGTCCCTTATGTTTGTCAATGTTTCATTTTTTCCCTTTTTTAATGTTTTTAATTATTCTTTTATTGTAATATTGAAACCCTTTAAATTGTATACATGGACAATGTCCGTTATTGAATCATTAAAACCAGGTTTGTGGAGCGTATAAAATACATTATTTCATTCGAATTCAAAATTCTGGAGGTAGCAACTGCAAACAATCGTTTAACATAGTAACTTATTATTGAATTTCCGAATCATACATTACCCCTTTATAACTTGTCTCGAAATTTAAACGTTTTGAAATTTTATCGTGTAATCGATTTTGAAAAAAATAAGATGAATAAGATTTAATTCTATATTCTATGTGTTCAAAACTTCTTAGGTAATACAGTATTTTTATTAGATGGCATTTGAGCCTGCCTTTGGTTTCATGAAACTGAAATATATTTCAGGTTTCAGTTGACCCCGTATTATATTCCGTGTTCAGATCCAATTTACCACGTTTAACCCCCATACGGGCACTGTAACACGTTACTCGTCCAAAACTTACATCCATTAATTTATTAAATATTTTTACGAAGAATTGATGTCAAGTAGTCACAACTTCCGACAAAAAAAATGATTAAGTGGCCTAGATTGAATTTTTTTGGAAGAGTATTAATAATTATTTATTTGAAGGGCTATAAAAATGGATAGTGGAGACGGGTAGAAGTGGAATGAATTGTGTCATTCGGCCAAACAAATTATAGGGTCAAATCACCAGTAAATGACCACCCCCCAGTAAATGGCCATTGGTTAATAAAACACAATATAATAAGAATTGCTATATGAGTCCAGTCAAAAAACTTTTAACACTAGAAACTATGACAAAAACGGACACATTTTTTGGTAATAAACAAATCTATCAGTTTTGAGCTTTGAGTTGTCAAAAGGTAATATCCCGTTATTGTTCTGAGATTGATATTGTTTTTATAAGGAAAGGTGTGGTAAGTGTTTTATTTGATGCTATTTCTTATGCAATTCTTTGAATATATCCATATTATAATGTGTTAGGGTGTTTTATAATGTTATGATGTAACTAATTCTGAGTATTATTTTTACTGGGGTAGTAGTGGCCATTCACTGGTGATTCTTCTATTTTTTTAGAGTAATATTAATTATAATTTATTGTTATACTCGTATTTCAATAAAAAAGTAAAAGTACTTTAAAAAATTCATGTGTTCTTTATAGTTTTCTTTTTTTGTTCGCTTAAATAATGAAATTCATACCTTTAATGTGGATTTCACTACAAGCTGAACCTTTAACGGCCATTCATTGGTGCTTTGATCCTTTATTATTTTTGTAAAATGAATGTTATAATCTGTTTGAGTTAATAAATAAATTTCAAATAAAAAATACTTGTACCTGGACCAGGTGGATTTATCAACAATTATGTATTCTCACAAAAAACGTTCATGAATTCTAAAAATTATCAAGATAAGATAAAGGATAATAACAGTAAAAACAGTAATAACAATTTTTCGGAATTTGCTAAACATATTTTAATAAATATTCACCCATTTAGTCATATAACCCTGAAGAGGGCGACGTGAGTTGCCGAAACAAGTCGGTTGTGATATTAAATAAGTGGTTCATTAAACAGAGTAATTTTATTTATTCCTTTAAAATATAACAATGAACTACAAAGTTAGTACTACAAATATCTAAAATAAAATATTCCTAAGGTAAGATTGATTGGAACTCAAAATAACCCATATACTATAAAGGTTTTTAAATGTTTAACGAGTTACCAGAAAGTCTCAGAGACGCTGAAAGCTTCGCCATTTTTCGATCAAAACACTTTGTTTACATTAGCGATAAGTAATATATTAGAATTAGAGATAAATCTAAATTAGGAATGGTAATTTTAATTATAAATGTAATAAATTATAATACTTGCAAGTTCCTTCGTCGGTAACATGTAATGGAACATGTTTTCAAAAAAATCATACAAATATACACATTGTACAGAAAATTAGATTTGACTTATCTTGAAGTTAACAGTCTATAAATTATTTGTAATATGAAGTAAAATATAACAATCTTTTCCAAAATGTGTTTATTTTCATGATTTTTTATTATTAAAAACATCTTCAATTATTATATAATGTTATCGACAAAGATACTTCCATTTTTTAAATAAATATCCACATATTCGTTCAAAAAAATATATTTTATTAACATACTACAACAGAGATGAAGAACATTTAAGAGAAGGTAATATAGAAGTTATCTTAGGCATCTACAGGTCTTACGACCTGTCATGGCTGATTTAAGTGGCCACTTTACACACTGTGTAGCATTCACCATTCTGCCCATATTTCAACAAATATCTTCATTTAAGAGAAGGTAATATAGAAGTTCTTTATCTCTGTTGTAATATGTTAATATAAACAGCTTCCCAGGGAGTTGAATCTAGTCCTTGCCTACAAATTTTGGAAAAACTTAAAATATTGTTCATTAATTTACCTGGTCTATGAAGAAGTATAGAAATAAAATAAGATTTTCAGGCGTTGCCTAGTATGTAGGTGAAATAGTTCAATTAGATGAATCTCACCCGCATAAATAAAGGTTTCAGCTCTTTAACTTCACATACATCAACAGATGAAATAGTTGAAGGAATATCGATGGCGGCCTGCGTGGTGTAGTGGTCAAGACGTTTGACTCACGCATGGAAGGTTCCGGGTTCGACTCCAGGTGGAAACACAAAAATTAAAAATGTGATTTTTCTCAAGCCTGGGTTTCTGTGTTGTAATTCACCACTGTAATTGGGCCTCCTGGCCTCCTGTGGTGCAAAAAAAAATGGGCAGAATGGTGAATGTTACACAGTGTGTAAAGTGGCCACTTAAACCAGCCATTGACAGGTCATAAGCCCTGTAGATGCCTAGACTTCTATATTACCTTCTCTCAAATGTTCTTCATCTCTGTTGTAATATGTTAATATAGACAGATTTGGACAAACTCAAAATATTGTTGATATATATTTTACTTTATAGACGATTGAAAAATATTAACTCCCCATTGTAACTGCAGACTACGACAGTTTTTGGAAATTAAAAAAAAACTGTAGACAATCGGTAAGTTTTACGATTTATATATATTTTTTAAATTTATTTCCTTTAGTTAGTTAACATTACATGTTTACATAAATTAATTTTAACAATTATTTTTATAACATTATATTTATCTACATATTGAATTTATTTTATCGACACTTTAACAAACTTATTACGGTGTATGTATGTACACAGTAACTATAAATATGGTGTTTTCTATGCCTTCTTGTTTGGATGCATGAATGAATTCAATATTGTATTAATAAAATACACGCCCTATAAGGACAGGGTTGTGATATCACGTGACAATAATAGTAAATGACAATGGAGTGGGAGAGGGAGGAAACAGCTTGTCAATCGGTGTCCTCCACTCACCTGTTGATTTAGGGGTTGTCTCATAATAATATTATTATAGAGGTAGGAAATGGATCAGTCAATAAAAAACAACTACTCAAATTTAACACCGCCAAAAAAACTTTTAACAAATTGGTGTTTGTTTAATACATTATTAATATTATTAACATTATGAATATAATATAAAGAATTGAAATCGTTTTTTTATTGTTATCACTAGCTACAATTTATGAAGCATTTTACATTATTTATTTATTACTGAATGGGCATTTGATTTAGGTAAAAAATTTAAGTGCATGAGGGAATCTCTAAAACTTGAACGCAGGCAATAAAAAGCTCACTAACCACAGATATATAGGAAAAAATATGGTTTGCCATATTAAGACCGACTTTTTTTTTTTTTTTTTAATCTTTAAATATAAAGTAGTACTTTGACGGATTTGTTGCCAAAAGCAATATATTCCAGCTGACCAAAAACATACTGGTCAAAAGAAGAGTGGGTCAAAAATGTATACTAAAAAATATGTCAAAAAATACATTTATGTGAAAAAACCTAGTTAATTTAAAAAAATGGCTTTTTTAAATGGGGAGATAAAGCTTGCACAGAAATGTGGGATTAGGATGTGGGATTAGGAAATGAGTTTGGAAGAAGACAGGAGAAGAGGACCCAGGAAAGAGACGGAATATGTATTTTTTAACATATAAAAAAATGAAGGCAGGTTAGGATTTTAAGGATATAGTTATGTTAATAGCGTTTCATGAAAGAGGTCAGTTTTTTTAGTTCTTTAAATGTCAAAATAATCTTAATATTTACAAGTCTGAGAAGATGTGCCTGTATCTAGAGGCCATTATTATTAGTCCCGAAAAAAGTCGTAAATAGGTTTTTCACTATTTCTGAGCATATAATAGGGAACGGAGAGAGGAATTTTTTGAAAAATTTAAGGGTTATTAAATAAATAATTGCGGAAAAATCTACTATTCCAAACTTGTTAAGCCATAAAAATAAATCAAATCACTTAACTAAATTAAAATAAAAAAATCGATTGAAAAATAAACGGAGATATTTTTATTTCATTACATGAATTTAAATAATTTTTATTTCTACAATGTTTTGAGTATGTCCAAATGCTTACAGACTGGATGGATTTTCTCTCTAGGGAGTTGTTCATATTTAAATTTGTTGTAACAGAGAGGAAAAACATTTTTGAAAAGGGAATATGGGAGTCTAGGCATTAACAGGGCTTATGACCTGTCATTGGCTGGTTTAAGTGGCCACTTTACACACTGTATAACATTCACTATTCTGTCTATGTTTGAACATCCACATTTCCTCAACTCTTCCATCTGTTGACTTTTGTGAAGTAAAAGAATTGAAACCTTTATCATGTGGGTGAGATTTATCCAGCTGAACCAATTCACATACTAGGCAACGCCTGAAAACAATTTTCCAATTTTTTATACTTCTTATTTTACCAGGTAGTTAATTCAACAATGTTTTAAGTATGTCCAAATACTTGCATACTGGCTGGATTTTCTCCCAAAGGAAATTTCATATTTAAATTTGTTGCAACAGAGA
Organism: Micrasema longulum; assembly: GCF_059751315.1. Classification (NCBI taxonomy): domain Eukaryota; kingdom Metazoa; phylum Arthropoda; class Insecta; order Trichoptera; family Brachycentridae; genus Micrasema; species Micrasema longulum. The sequence goes on from NW_028278605.1 coordinate 16,917, forward strand.
GGGAAAACACAACAGATATAAAAGTTGAGGAAATGTGGATGATCAAACATAGGCAGAATGGTGAATGTTACACAGTGTGTAAAGTGGCCACTTAAACCAGTCAATGACAGGTAATAAGCCCTGTAAATGCCTAGACTCCTATATTCCCTTCTCTAAAATGTTATTCCTCTCTGTGGCAACAAATTTAAACATTTTTATTTCATTCAACATTTACGGTAGAATTACCTTTTACAAAAATAATGCTATAAACATGTTTGGTTTAATACAAAAAGCGTACGTTTCTTTTTACTTAATTATGTAGAAATTAAAACACAAATAGCAGTAGTTGAAAAACTGATAATAAGAATCAAATTTAAATAAATAAACATATTCAAGGTAATGTGAATCGCGTTAGTCATTTCGTGGTCAGAAAACTCAAATTAAATATTTGTTGCTAAAATTAGATATTCGAAAATGAAAATGAAATATTATTCTTCATTATTTTAGTGTTGTCACATTTTCGTAAAAAAAACATTGAAATCGAAATTTAGACTCTTCTGAAGAGTTACTTTAGTTCCATAAGTAGTTAGAGAAACTTATATTTCAGTCGCGTTTTTAAATATTTACGCGTACTCGTACCGACATGGAAAACGCGCAATAGTTTAGCAAGACTTTAACTAGTCGATACTTCATGCTGACTTTATATTGTACGTCGCGCCGTATTGTATAAATTAATATAAAGGCTAGATTCGCGTTACCGGGTGTTACATGATCGATATTATAAATAGTTCACTTTGCTTACCATTTTGTAAAGATCTTTAAAAATGTCATCATCAAATATGTTGAGTTCCTCCATCGTGTCTTCCAAAGCATTATCACTGCTGGAACCAGATCCCGTGGAGCCAGAACCGGACTGGCCCGACATGTAGTCTTCCTGGGAGTAGTTTATTTCTCCAAGGGGCTGACTGGAGAACTTCTCGTTGTACCGCGGGGGAGACACTAAGGGACTCTTCCGAAGACGAAGCACTTCTGCCTGCTGGTCACGATACGCGTTCAATACATCGTCATCGCGAGATTGTTTGCCCTCTGGAGGGACGAGGATATTTAAATCTTGATTGACTTTGTTTTCACCGAGTTTTGGTGCTGGTACGACTCCAAAATGTTGCTTGCAATAGATTGAAAGATCGTTTAAAGATTTTGACTTTCTTTTTTTACTCGGGCTGAGTGGTTCCGTTTTGCCATATTTTCTATGTTTTGGTAATGTGGTTTTTGGCTCCACCGGAAGTGGAATCATACTTTTGTAAATTCGGGACCTTCTGAGAGTACCGTCTCCATTCGATTGGATAATTCTAGAGTCTTCGTTACCCTGCCTCGATTTGTCGCTGTTGATCTCCGAACTACTGGACGTTTCTGGAGTGAATGAACTCTTCGAATATTCTTCCGTGGTTTCGTCCGCGTCACTGTTCTGTATGGTATCACTATCGGGAGTCCTCATTTTAACAATTTCACCTCCGAACCTGACCCTCCTAGGAGTTCGCCGAACTTCCTCGTACTCTTCTATTTCGCTATCAGTCAACACTTTCACTAAACTTTTATTGTATTTCGTGAAATTATAGGACTCTTCTTCGCTCTCATTATTCGCATTGGCACCATTTTCTTCTTCTTCGAGAATAGTCATAGTAATCGCAGTATCCGAATCAAAAGTAAATTCTGTTTCTAGAATGACTTTTCCACTGGGAAGACTTTCTGAATCGTCCATATCTACAGTTAAGCTCGAACGATTACCGGCGTCATTATGTTGTGCGTCTAGTAATACTTCAGGTTGTTCCGAAATGAATATTTCTTCGAATTTTTCAGCGGAATTCTCCGATTCAGTTTCTGGTTTTGCAGTTTTATTCTTTTCGTTTTCGCGTGTCAATTTATTTTGTTTATTAGGTGTAATGGGGAAATTGTACACGTTGCACAAAAGGTCAAAATTTTCGCTCACACTCGGATCCAGACTATTAATGTGTTCTTCGAATATTTTTTTCCCGATCAACTCCTTCAATTTGAAAAGCGATCTCATCGCGACCTCTTGGTACATAACTTGAAACAATTTAGAAGACAACGCTTTGATAACAGAAATTATAGCGTTCGAAGAGTTACCCAGAAACCCGAGGGAGGGCTGGAGGAGAGAGGGAAGCGAGAGGATAACTCCCATAGTGACGTCTTCTTGGTACTTGTCGTTAATGGAATTTTTTTCGAGACATTTTGAGCAGATTTCAGAAATGACAAAATCTTTATTTTCGCTGTGCGATATGTAAATTCTCAAGGCGTCGAGGGCTCCCTTCCGCACGGCGGGCGCGGGGTGGCCGAGGTTACCCAGCAGGTCGGGCAGCAGGGGGGGCAGGAGCGTGTCCAGGGACGCGCGCAGCACGGGCACCAGGTCGGCGAGCACGCGCAGCGCGTGCTGGCGCACCTCGCGCTCGGGGTCGCGCAGGCGGTGGCGCAGCGCCACCAGCACCTCCTGCAGGTCCACCTCGGCCGGCAGGCGCTGCGTGCGCACCACGCGCTCCCACAGCGGCGTGAGTTGCAGCGTGGCCGTGCCGTGTCGAGGGCCGGACACGAGCTCCATACCGGGGGCGGGAGCGGGCATGCGGCGGGACACGCGCTCCGTGGCGCCGCTGCTGACGGACTGCCGCCGCCGGCCGCCTCGGCCGCCCTACCGTCCGCCCGCCCCCGCCTATCGACCACCCCGACCCCGCCGGACAATCACACCCCACACTTGAGCGCACAGGTGTTCCCATTAAAGCCTGACAAATACGCTGTTTAATAAAACTATACTTCCTATTATTCCTTTCACGGTGAATAAAGAAGAAACGAGTGTGTATAGGTATGCGAGTATATGCACTTAACACTTCATATAATAGGTACAGAAGAGATCTAACAAGTTTGATTTAGAGTAAGAGAGAATAGACGTTTGGTCTTTTTTGCTCTTTATTTATTTATTTATTCTCTACTACTCCTCATCACTTTCCTTTCCACTATCTTCTTGTTATGTCCATATTTTTATTATTTTAGTTAAAAAAAAAAACATTGTTTCAATTACTTATCATTTTATGTTTTATAAAGCTTAAACCGTTACTTTATTTATTACAATTAAGAGTTTCGTGTTATTGGATGGCAGGCCCTATTTTTTTTTTTTAAGTCTCTGTTATTTTAATAATCTCTCTAGGTACATATAAGTGTACTGAATAAAGAAATAACTCTTCTATATAATATGTTTTTAATGATAAATGTGAATAAAATTTATCGCAGACATTGTATACAAAACATTGATTAGAACGTTAGCTAAATCTTCCCGGGGTGATATTCCAAGCGTTCTCGCGGCCGTAGACAAAGCTTTTATCTCACGTATTTACGTACAAAATACACGATTTAAAAGTGTTTTCTACGGCCGCGAGAGCAGTTTAGAATAGCACCGCTGATAGCTATTAATCGTAACAATGAGAATGATGTTATAATCACATAAGAGTATCCAACAGACAATGACAGAAAGTTTTTATCTTCCTATCATGAATGTTGGACCAATTTTCAGAGTTATTTCTTTCTTTCCGGCATGTGATTATTATTACTGTATTATTATGACTATTTCTATCTTCCTTATTATTATTGATAATAATAAATCTTTATTAAATAATAAATCTTAGTTAAATGGCGCATTTATTGCCACTGGAAATTTCTTACAGTCTGACCAAAACTAAATAAAAAATTAATTTCAAAAATAAAAACAAAAAATAAAAAACAAATAAATGAAAAGCTTAGAAAACAGTAACAGAAAAAAACATTATACAAGATTATGGTGCCTATTGTTAACATTAATTATATTTAATACGTTCAAAAATTTAATTAGAAACACTTATAACACACCTGCAAATTTTTAACACAATTTTTTTCTGAAATTTATTTGGGGAGCTTATTATATATTTTTACTGTTATCCCTACGCTCTTTGTATAAATCGGTAGTCAGATGGCAGAAGGGACCATCTGTAATTTTCAAAAATGTCCAGGAGAGCTGAACTAAAATATTTTAGTGCTGCTTTTCAATCAATAATTACCATTCTAAATTATGGTGTTTTTTTATGTGTATATACTGAAATATTGATTAAAACTTTTGAAAACTAAAAAACAGAAAAAAATTCAGATGGTCCCTTTTGCCTTCTGACTACCGAAATGATTGTTTCGTTAATGGAATTTTAAATTTACTTTTTTATTTGTGTTGTGAAAGTGTATTTTTTCCTTTGTGTATTCAGGGCTTGATTTAACAATAAGACAAAGTTCCATTATATAAATACCTGTCACTGTTAATAAATTAAATCTAATAAAAATTGGCTAACATGTAGCCATGTAATCAGCATTTACCATTTTCCTAACACATCTTTTTTGAATTTTAAAAACACCGGTACATTAGTAGAGTTTCCCCAAAAAAGAATACCATATTTCAAAATTGAATACACATACAGGGTGTTCATTAAACCCTGTCACATCCGAAACCACGATGATCAGTATGCGCAAGAAGACATATTGGCACATGAAAATAAATTTTTAGAACGAATAAAATTTATAAAAATATAATATCAGAAAATGCAAATGGTTTCTGACTTCTGCAAGGGAGAAACAAGGAGGGGGGAGGGGAAATTTGATAAGCCAAAAATGCGCGGCCGCGCTCCCCTCGCTTCTCTTTTGCAGAAGTAAGCAACCATTTGTTTTTTTATTTATTTTTTATTTAAAAGAAATATTTGCGTTTTTATAATTTACGCAAATATTTAATTTTGATGGCCATTTTCAACGCGTTGTAAATAACTCACTATTAGAAAATGGGAATCAAGTTGGGGTAGAGTGGGATTTGAACCACGGACCTTTGATCCGTGAGTCCGAGACACCAGCCACGGGACCACAACCCGGTTTCGTTTAATATTTAATTTTTTTAAATTTTCTTGGTTGTAAATATTTTTTAAAAATGCTAATATATCTTCTTGCCCATTCTGATCATCGTGGTTTCGGATGTGACAGGGTATAAAGAACACCCTGTATATATTCGTATGCATAATAAGTGGACATAACACATCCACTGTTTGCTATTTTATTCAGTTTGTCTAATACTCGTACAAATACAAAACTGGTTATTTTTTTGCAAATTGACTTAAATGAGGTGAGGAGCGCAATGAAAGCTTGTTATTTTTTTTGCTTGTTATGTATTTGTAATTAATTTCAGGAAAGCGTGGACACTTTCGATGCGTAGGATTTGATTTGATTGGATTTCTGTACAAACCTCAGGAATTTTATTATAAAATCAAATCAAATTTTGTTTTAATGGACGGGTTGCTGATTCAACATTGTTTCTATACTTCTTGTAATAAAATAAAGCGAATCGGGTTGTGGTCCCGTGGCTAGTGTCTCGGACTCACGGATCAAAGGTCCGTGGTTCGAATCCCACTCTACCCCAACTTGATTTCCATTTTCTAATAGTGAGTTATTTACAACTCGTTGAAAATGGCCCTCAAAATTAAATATTTGCGTAAATTATAAGAACGCAAATATTTCTTTTTACAAAAAAAAAAAAAACACAAATTTACTGAACTCAAAGAAAAAACAGTTGTTAACCTATCCGGACCGAAGGGGGGATTCGAATCCCCCATAGACCGATTTGAATTCGATAACTCAAGTATTATTAAAGCTATTTACCGTATATTTTTTGCAATCGTGAAATCAATAGAAATAAGCATTTTCATGTTTTTTTTAAAATTTTTTTTTTTTTTTTTTAATATTAAAACAAAAAAAGACGTAAATAACTTTATGCACATAAGCATTCGGTAAACTAACAAAAATGAATACAATTCACGAATTAGTAAAATATGTGTACGCGAAAACATGAATAAATGCACTGTCATAAACACTTCCAACGTTTTATTCTCCTGACGCCATATACAAGTAGGCGCTGGGGTCGTTTGGTCTCCCATGATCATGTATAATTTCTGGGTGCTTGGTGAGGGAAAGGTTAAGGTGCAAAATTTAGGTTTTAGTCCGGAATTGAAATTGCCTTATTTCCCACCAAACGCGTGAAACAATACTATTTTAAGACAAAAAATTTTTTTAATCTATCAACATCGCAAGTTATTAATTTTTCTTACACACTTCTTTATTATTTATTTGCTAAAAAGAAAAAAAAAACAAATGGAATAGAATGTAATTTTTGCATGATTATTTTAGAGGTAATGTAAATGCCTAGAATTCCATATTCCCTGCTCTAAAATGTTCTACATCTTTTTTGTCATAATATGTCATTTAAAAGGTAATTTCTATAGGTAACACATTTGTGTGCTTTGAGAGTTTTGAGAGTACGTGCTCGAGGACAATATTAAAGTCTGTTCATTATAATAAGAATTTCCCAATAAACAAACCAGCCACGTGATATCCGACGGAGAATAGCCAATTTCACACATATCATCTTAATCTAAACGGCACGGTAAAACTATAGTGGATTGACATTTATTGGATTCGTTAGTACCAATTTAAATTTGATAATATTTATAGTTTTCTCATTTTTATAAAACTGCTGAGTTAATGACTTAGATACAAATATCAATAAAAACGGCTTGGGTTAATTTATATATTTTTTTAAATAAAAATATCAGCGTTCTTATAATTTACCCAAATATTTCAATTTTGGTGACACTATTAGAAAATGGAAATCAAGTGGGGGTAGAGTGGGGCTTAAACTTTGAACCTCGGACCTCTGATCCGTGACACACCAGCCACGGGACCACAACCCGATTAAAATAATATCGTGAAACTTAGCAAAAGAGATTTTAATTAAAATTTCATCAAAATCATTGTTTAAATTTAGCGAGTACTCTCAGGTAAAAATCCTGCAAAAGAAAAACGACTAGAGATTAGTCGGTCTTGTGGTGTACTGGTTTTTGCGTTTTGTAAGGCATTCAATAAGTAAACAAGTGTAAAATAATAAATATCGATCCACCGCATTGTATTTTATCATGCCGTGTAGATTTTTGCCGTGGTGTGAAATGGGCCAATCATGCGATATCACGTAGCGGGCTCGTGGTTTGCACGTGCACAGCGGTCCAGTCTCCGTGAATGTATGGTGTACGGTAAAGTGGTTCGATTTCATAACGAACATTTAAGTCTGAGAACGGCCGCAGCAGCCTCCTCTAAAGAGCGTTTTGAGGGTGCGGCAGTGGACCAAGCTGGACACGTGCCGCGGATGACTCAGGAGAGCCTTACTCCAGATTGCCTCTTTTTCACATCCGCGGGCTCCTGCCGTAATGGAAGGCCGTCGATATCAATATTTCGACTTTATTCGCCGGAAATAAGGGACGCGGGATTGAGGGGGGAGAAGGCGAGTGCTGGCTGGTGATAGGGGCTTCTGGAGGCGTCTGGTGATGTCCTCATGCTCCAATTAGGAGCGGATATGAAAAACGAAGAAGACGTGTATTACTCTGTTGCGTTTTCATTATTTAGGTCCGAGATTGACCGCAGGAGGTTTATTAAATGGTTATCTAATCTTACTAACTGTCCTTTCTGTAGATACTGCTGTTTTGCTAAGAAAAGAAAGCAAGAATGAGCCATGATTTAAAATACGTGTGGTCAACGCTATTAGAATAAATTATAATAATAAGTGTGAACTCGTCACTATATTGTGCGTAAAAATTGTAATACTTTACCAAGGGATATTATCTCAGAGTAATAATACGCTACAGAAAATTTATATTTTAATAAATTTTGATATTCTTCTTTTTTTATACATTTTTTTCTATTCGTCAAAAATACTGGAAAATGCCACATTGTACATAATTTTATTTTGTGACTGCCTCATTTCATTAAAAATAAAAACGCACCAAAAATAGGCAAGAATGCTATTTTGATAATAATAATATTACAACTTGCCTTAGTTATATTTTGTTTATAAAAAAAATTATCGTTTTCTCTGCAAATTGTTTTTACTTTTTTATTGTTTCTCAATACATCCGCGGAGCATATTCTTCCGCGGATGTCAAGAAAGTCGCATCCGTAACGTGCTTAGTACCTACGGCTCATTGTTTTGCTGTAAACTATAGCTAACTTCGTGATTGATAATCCTAGCATTATTTTTGTTCGTATGGGCGGCTCTAAAGCGGTAGTGCCTTATTATTCTGAGGATATTATAAAGTTTAGTTAATCAAATAATTCCCGACTCATTCCGGGGGTATTACTTACTTATAGTACGTATATAAATAATATGTTATCGTTTAAATTAAATATGGGATTATTTTAACGATGTTTCATTTATTTATTTTGTTGCTTGATTAATGTTTACCGTGTATTGAATTTATTATACTTTTTATATTTAATTTTTACTCTTATTTTTGTGTTAACAAGATTTTTTTCTTTCTCGGTTGTTTTTATTTTTGATTTCTTAATCATAAATATGTTTTTATTGTTTTTAGTATGCATGTAGTTTTTCATAGTTTCATATGTTTTTAACATTACATAATAAAAAACACTGCAATAAACTCGCTCTAGGGACCAAGAGCCGTTGGTTTTTTTTAATTATTGCTATTTTTGCTCGAAATAATGATATTTTTTCTGAAACTCCTGTGGTATTTTTGGAAGATTAAATTCGCAAGTAATATATTAACAGAGCGCTCTTTAGGTCCTCCTACCAAAAAAATATACCGTTAGTTGTGCGGTATTACAATATTACCGACAATGTTCTATAATATTATTTTATTGATGATAGTAAAAGCTTCTCTGGTTTATCCGTAAAAATATTTATTATTCATTTATCATACAAATTACCCCGATATTACATTTAAGTTACTACCTCTTTTCTCACTAACTACCACTAAAAACATTATAGCCTTGAACAGCTGTCACATGGTAGAATATGCATGTTTATCTATGGCAGACCATTTTTTTTGTACCCGGATTGTCCCGGATGATTTGTAATTAATCGTGTTTTTAATTTTTATAACGATTCGAGTTAGTTAAAACTTATGAAGTGATGGCGCAAGAAGTAGAAACTTTAATTGAGATGGGCTTTTCGAGGGAAAAGGCGTAAGTCCAACTCAAAACGTAAAATTTATGAAAACGAAATTATTTATAAATTAACCTTTATTATAATGATTATTTACTTGCAGCGAAAGAGCTCTAGCTGTAACTAGTAATAAGGGAGTAGAACCGGCTATGGAATGGCTTTTGGCGCATGCGGGGGAACCAGATCCGATTCCGTCAACGGCTTCTTCATCTGGACCGGTTCCTAGTCCCTCTGAACCGACTACTAGCTCCTCGCAGCCAGCAACTAGCACTGAAGCTGCTGATATAGCTAAGTCCATCAAGTGTGAAGAGTGTGGAAAGCTGTTCCGTAGTCAGACTGAAGTAGAGTTCCATGCAGCCAAAACGGGTCACAGTGACTTCTGTGAATCTACAGAAGAGAAAAAACCCCTGACTGAAGAAGAAAAGAAAGAAATGCTCGTCAAACTAGAAGAGAGGATGAAGGAAAAGAGAAAAGAAAGAGATGATAAAGATAAGGTTGGTTTCAAAATAACATTTTATTTCCCCAACTTTTAATCACTTGAATACATAATATGAAGAATTTTGTGCAAATGAAATCGATTTCCAAATCATAAAATTGCGCTGGTTGGTGCCATTATAATTAAGAAATGCACTAAATGTAAAAACAACAAATAATTATTTTGCAAAAAGCATTCTTTAATGATTGATTACTAAAATTTTGTCACGTTAGTACCTACCTACAATATTTTTTATTTCAAAGGTGCAAATATATTTTTGCTTTTATTTTAAAATGGGTTAAATCTACCAGCAATTTTAATATTCTTTAGTTGTGTATTTCTGTTATTTGAAAAAATAAGAATAATATTGACGAACCTAGTGGGGCAATAGTTAGCGTGTTCGACTATAATGCTAAGTCTCCCTTAAGCCAGAGCCGGACCTACCATGATCGGGCGCTGCTCTTAGCTATATTTGTTTATTTATTGTATTTATTTCATTTTACAATAAGCCCAAGGGACATTTACAAAAATAATACAGGTAAGTGCAAACATAGTAATAATTTTAAAAATAAACATCAACAGGATAAATATATTTTTTAAGATAGTAGAAACCAAAAAAGAAAGCATTTTGCAAAATCGAAAGTAAAACTTTGCATAGTAAAAAAGAAAAAAATGTGAATATAATGTTGCATTGATAGTTACGTATAAAAATATGCTTTGAAAAAATACAAAAAAAAAGTAATAAATTAATATTATTGACTGTACAGAGCTGCTTGGTTTAATAACAATACATGTGCCAGCCAGGATTTGTAGACGGTACCACCTGTTTCATGTACCAATAAGTAAAACATCGTATGTTAAAAATGCTTTTTTTCATAGGACTTTTTCAATGTACAATACAAAATTAAAAAATATAGATTACACAAACATCACTCTGTCAGATTTAAAATTTACACTAGAAATGTATTATGTAACTTAGTAGACATTATAATAATAAATATGTACATCTCCCCTCCCCTCCTTATCCTCTCTTCAAGCATTCTTGTCCTTATCCCGCCCAATTTACAGTAACTTAAAATAAATATTTAAAAAATCTTTGATTATTGAGTACATGAAAATTATATTTTTATATGTATAAATTGTATGTATTTATTTGATATGTAATATATTTTCTTTACTAACTTTGTATACTATGTGGAAACCTGTTATTAGTTCTGAGTTTATACACTATATCTGTTTGTTTACTAAAAATATGTATGTAGAACTGTTGATTTCCCAAATAAAATAAAATAAAATAATTAAAATAAAATAACAAATAAATATTTTAGTATAAGATAATAATAATCAAAAACAGGGAAAAAATTGCATGAAAAATAATATTATATATCAGATTTAAACAATGTATTTAACGTTTTAAAATGTATAAAAATTTCTATATTACAAGTAAATTTTTTGGCTAAGGAATGTAAACGCGAAATCGGAGAGTGTCATGCATAGTTAGTATCTACGTATGTAGTTCCAAATAACTCAGTATTTTTAGTAACCCGATTCGGAAGTTAATAAGATTCAGGAGTTCACAACAATCGAGCTCTAAATTCAAAATTTTAAACACCAAAAAAAATGTTAGCTCAGGGAATATTTCATTCAAAATTTACGAATCTCAAATACCTTCTTTGAATTTTCTTCCTAATGTGTAATTTCATGTTTCATATTCAATTTTCGGAAAAAGGAAACATGAAATATTTATTGAAAATATGTTATTTTACTACAACATCTCACAATCCCTGAACATTTGAAGCATAAAACTCATCATCTTACCTTTGTGTGTGAAGTGATCAAGAAACACCGCGAATGGTGTACCAATGTATGTTTTGCGCTATAAATAATATATAAATTAGCGATTTCAAGGATACGGATATATAGGAAAAATGTTGTACATAAAATAAACACTAACAATTCATTTTTAAAACCGTAAAGAGGGTTATTATTCCATTAGTTATTTTACGATGGCTTTCTTTTTCTATTTCTAGGCTGAACAGTTAGAGAGAGAACGATTAAGGATAAAGTCAGGGAAGGATATGCAGGACGCTAAACAGAGACTGCAGGAGCAGGAAATGCAGAAAATTGTGGAGCAAAGGAGGCGAGATAAATTGGAAGATCAAAAAGCTCGAGATCGGGTGCGACAACAAATTCAGGAGGATAAAGAAGCCAGGAGGTTAGCGCTTACTGTTCTAATACAAAACCTTTTTAACTGGTCGACTTCCAACGCAGTAAAAAAGTATTTTTCTTCTAAATCATTCCACCATGGCGTAAAATATTTTTCCTTAATTAAAAAAAATAGTTCTTACACCTATTCTTCTTCTTAGTCGTTTGCTCTTGGCAAAGCAGTCGTGGTCATATTGGCAGGAGGGAAGCATGTCGGTACGATCTGCCTCCATCCGCTTCGATCTTCAGCGCTTCTGGAGGCCTCCTGAAGAAAGACGCCAGCCGCTGCCGGCACCAAGTCTGTTCACCCATCTGCTAGGACTCCTTCCGCGAGATCAAGTTCCCTCAACTCGTCCTTGTACCACTAATCTTTCCGTATTGTCTCTTCGTCTCCTAAACTTACACCTATTAAACAGTTTTATAGGTGCTTTGTTTATTAGTTCAACGTGTTTTTTCAATTGATTTTAAAGTTTTTAGTACCTTATTCTGTACCTCACATTGTCAAAATTACCTTACAAAACATTGTTCCCTCAATGATGATTTTTTATTTTAAATGAGGAAGTTCAGTGATTTTTTTATTTGTTATTAGACTATCAAACTAAATCATTTTTTAATGTATCACGTTTTAAGTTTTTATCACATTTTTTTTTAATTACTCTGCGCGTGACACCAGTAATTCTTCGGTGATTTGTCCTGATTGGAGGTTTGGCATCCCGGAATTTGGAAATCTATCACAATACTCTATCATTGTTTGATTTAGAAGTAGTTGATTTTTATTAAAATGATTTAGAAGTAGTTTATTTTTATTAAAATGTTTTATATTTTCTCATACATTTTAGAGAAAATTCTCCATACAATTAAATGCTGTAACTTTTACCGTCTGCAAGAAAACATTTTTTACATCCAATTTCCCATACCACTGTCATTGTTTATCACTTCAGTTTTCAAGTCGATTTTTTAAAGCTGCATTTGTTGTAAATATTGAAATTTTAACTTGTTAATCTTATTGAAATCACAAAAACTACAAGTACTTTACTCAGATAAAAAATAAAACATAACAACTGTTTTCTATTTGATAACTTGGGAACTTTCGGACATTCTTTGCAATTGCCATATTTTTGGACCATAAGATGCACTTTTTTACTCTGAAAATTCAACTAAAAATAGAGGTGCGTCTTATGGTCCCATGCGTCTTATCATCCGCAAAAAGGTAAGTAAGGCTAGTATCATATTTCTTAAATTCTTCTGTCGGTTGATTTTTATAAAATGAAAAGCTTAACACGTTCGCAGTCACGCCGGCTATAGCCGTCAAAATCGTGTCTCTTATTGAGGAAAAGACAGCCATAACCTACATGAAACTGAAGAAATTATATGGTTGGAGGAGATATTGTTTCTCTATAAAAAACAGTCCGCTGTAAAAGTGTCCCAATATTTTAGTCAAATAAGATTTTCTTCAAACTATCAACTACGGTCCTATTGGAAGTGATATATTCCTAAAAATAAGGAAGTTGTGATATGTGTCTATATGAGTAGATCCTATAAGAAAGTACTAATTGAATATTATTACATTTATTTTTAGACTAGTGGGTAAGAATCCTGCGTCACCCGTAGCCCCGGCAGCCCCTTCCGCAGCAGCCCCTGCCCCTGTTGCAGCCCCTGCCTCTGTTGCAGCCCCTGCCTCTGCCCCCGTGGCAGCTGCAGCTCCCACGTCGGCACGTCTCCAGCTCCGTCTCCCCGACGGCCGGGCCCTCACGCAGACCTTCGGGGCTCGGGAGCAGCTCAGTGCTGTAAGACTATACTTGCAGATAAACGAGATGAAAAATCAACCGTTTGGACTCATGACGACCTTCCCACGCAGGGTGTTTGCAGATGAGGATTATGATAAACCTCTGGATATGCTAGGTAATTTTACTATTACAGGTTATAAAAGTGATGTCAGCTACGTAAACTATCATATCGTGGGGTAATTATTACAACTAGGTAACTTTAAAATTAGCATTTTTGAGTTACCCATTAAAATCTCTTATTTGTATCTACCTCCATGAATGCTACAAATAGACAAGTCATGCATTCAAATCATTATAATATTTGAATGAATCACAACTTGTCTATTACGCGTTTCATCTTGTTAGAAGAGTTTGAAAATGTCCTAACAAGAAGAAACGCGTCACAATATACCCTCTTGTATATATTTAAAAATAAAGTAGAATTAAAATCCAATAAACATGTTTTTTTTTGATACATGACCAAATTTAAAATGGAAATTCACCAAATATTAATTTTATCAAACTCAGTTCGTTCTTCCCATGAATAGAAATTTTCCATACTAAAAAAACTATTACTCTTGATTCCAGGTTTGGCTCCATCAGCAGTAGTGATTGTATCGAAGCCACAGTTAACGTGAATATGTCTTTATATCAATATTATTTATATTACTATGTACAATTCAGTTATGGCAATATGGACATCACAGTTCTCAAGTTTTATGCTATTAGGATCTGAAGCTGAGCAAAGCGTCAATTTAAAATGTAATAATAAAATCTTTTACGTTACTGTTTTTTACTAAATAAATATTTTTACTTATTTTATCACCCTATCTATCACAGCTAACTAATTCAACTAAACATTTGTGTATAACAAAATATTACCATACATCCTGAGACGAGGAAAAAATCTTACTAATTTAGAAAGAAGGCAATGTATGTACAAAATACCATCTTATACAAGACAGTGTATCGAAAAGAGTGTATCGTTGATTCAATTCTGAACTATCCCATATGCCAATTTTTCAATTTTTTTATATGATTCTCCGTGAAATTCCCTTCCTTTCTGTATAATCTTAAATGCCAAAAATAAATTATTCAATATTTTCCGTTAATCCTAAATGCCAAACATTCAAAATCATTCATCTTCACTATCCTAAACCCCCAGGATACTGAATTCTTCACAGGGTTTTCTCGCTTTTGACAATTTAACAACAATATGGCGTTTACAATACTCTGGAACGTACGGTTAGTGAATTTGAAAAAATCGCTCTCCTGGATATTTTATGTTTTGGCATTAAGGATAGTTCAGAATTGAATAGATGATTTTAAAATAAATCAAAAAAGAATAACCGGTGCATTTTTTAAAATTTGTTACGAACGGGAGTAATATTTTTCAGGAGGATATTTTTAATTATTAAGGAATATACTCTACTACGGGGTTGAAACATGGACTCTCAAGGTGAACTCCATGAACCGATTAGAGGCTTTTGAAATGTGGCTTCACCGGAGAATGCTGAAAATCCCGTGGACAGATTTAGTGACCAACGTGGAGGTGTTGAGACGAGCCAGTGCCGAAAAAGAACTATTGTCCTCAATAAAACAGAGAAAACTCGCATATCTGGGCCATATCATGCGCGGAAGCAAATATACGCTTCTACAGCTTATTATGATGGGAAAGATCGAGGGAAAGCGTGGGGTTGGAAGGCGACAGATGTCCTGGCTGAGAAACATCCGCGACTGGACGGGAGTGCGTGGGGTTGAGGCGCTGTTCCAGTTGGCGCAGGACCGGAATGCCTACTCTAGAGTGATCGCCAACGTCGGGGAGACCTGATATGGCACAGAAAGAAGAATACTCTGAGAACCAAGTTTTGTTTAGAATATTTATTTCATTGATATCAATAATATATATTGTCAAAACACAGTTCGATTTACAAATGTGTATTCTTTGTTGAGAGGAAGAAATAATGTTCCCCTGAATAATAGTGTTTTTGTTAGTTATGATGTTTTGGAGATCCATGGCTCAAAATAATGTGTAAGTTTAACCCTTCCCTTACTGTGCCAAAAACATCCGCGTAGTAGTCAATACACATGCAAAAAGTGAGAGATTTTAAATCTGAAAAATAGAATATTCGTAGGCAATTGCTTCAATCGTTTATAGTTGAAGTCAAAAGTGATAATATTTTTAATCTAATAGCTAAAAACATGTAAAAAAATCATTGGCTGAAGTTAGCAGCGTGAACGAAGAGACTGCCCCTAACAAATGCCCGAAAGCAACTGTGCAAAAATGCCGTACTGTGGCAGTGGTAGGCTATTTTGCTACACGCCTGCGTGATGCGTGAATTTGTCTCTTTTGCTCGCAAATATACCTGTGGTAAAGAGTGTTTGAGACAACCATATATTTGGTACCATCATATACGACACATTGGTAAACTTTTAGATGTATTAGTAATTCATCTCAGATCTTTCACAAAATGCTTTTTCTGCGCCCAATAATTATTTATTATTTAATAATAAATTATTTCACTCGATATGTAAATGTATAGCAGAAGAATACCGAAAATCTTAACCTAGTGTTTATGAACAATATTTTGAGTTTGTCCAAATTTTTGTAGACAAGGACTGGATTCAACTCCCTGGGGAGCTGTTTATATTAACATATTACAACAGAGATGAAGAACATTTAAGAGAAGGTAATATAGAAGTCCAGGCATCTACAGGGCTTATGACCTGTCAATGGCTGTTGCCTAGTATGTAGGTGAAATAATTCAATTAGATGAATCTCACCCGCATAAATAAAGGTTTCAGCTCTTTAACTTCACAAACATCAACAGATGAAAGAATTGAAGGAATATCTGAATCGGGTTGTGGTCCTGTGGCTAGTGTCTTGGACTCACGGACCAAAGGTCCGTGGTTCGAATCCTACTCTACCCCAACTTGATTCCCATTTTCTAATAGTGAGTTATTTACAACTCGTTGAAAATGGCCCTCAAAATGAAATATTTGGGTAAATCATAAGAACGCAAATATTTCTTTTAAAAAAAATAAGAAAATAGTTCAAATATAGGCAGAATGGTGAATGTTACACAGTGTGTAAAGTGGCCACATAAACCAGCCATTGACAGGTCATAAGCCCTGTAGATGCCTGGACTTCTATATTACCTTTTCTTAAATTTTCTTCATCTCTGTTGTAATATGTTAATAGTGTTTATTATATTTATAGAGATATTAAAAATCCAATGTGTACTAGCTACCCATCACCAGCAAGAGAGAGTTAAGGGATTTTAAATGAATAAACATTTAATGACATGTATTGATGTATATTTGCAACAAACATGATAAATGATCACATACTAAATATGGACCTACATATTTAGATAACAACATTTCATGAACCAACAATACAATAAACATGACAATAATCGGTTAATTTTTTATCTCTTTGAGCACAAATAGTAATACTGACAGTAAATATGTAGTTTACAATAAATTTTAATTCATCAAAATTTTGTGTGCAGCAAAAAGTTTTCAAATAAATCATTCAAATGTGCGTATTTACACAAGCAAAAATTGTATGTTCACTTGGTTCACCGGCAGGCACTAACACTTTAAGGTAGGCTCATTAAACATTTGAACGCACTTTTATTCCCTGTGGAGCATTTTCAAAAGCTTTTAGATTATTGTTTTAGTTCTTTGATCCTTGAATAAATATTTTAATAGGAATTTGAGATAAATTCTCCGATAAAGGTTATTAATAAATGCAAAAACTGAAAATAACAATGAACAAAATTTAATTTAAATTTGCCCAAAATTATTCATCCTCAAATTAGGCTCTTAAAATCATCAACACTTTTTTAAAAATAAAGTCATGAAATTTAAAAAGTAAACACGTATGATGTCAGTATCACAACCATTTAAATGCCTTTAAAATATTACAATGTATTATGAAAATGGCAAAATAAGTTAAAATATTACATAGGCCGTATAGCAAAAGTATTGGGCAATTAAAATTGAAATCTTATTTAATTTTGAAAACATAATTTTATATGGTTTTGATAATTTTATAAGATTTAGTCTCTTTCTAAGTAGTCGTAAATTAAATTACATGTAAGTAAGCGACTCCGATATGAAAATGTAAATTTTATAAATAATTAGTTTTTTTTTTGTGTGTATATTATTGCTAATACACTCAATATAATAAATAATTATGCAATTTGTGAGTAAATCATTTGAATTATCTAGAATTGTAAAATGGATTGCACTTTGTTATTATGAAATTATTATTAGAAGATTTGTATTTACAAAATTAGGTTGGTAAATTGAATATTCATAAAAAATATTACCTACGATTTCAAATTTAAAAATTAGGAAGTTCAGTGGTTTTTTTCAGAACAAAATTTAAAAAATATATATTTATATTAAATTTTATTATAAAATAAAATTGATTAAAATGTATAAAATTTTACCACGCATAAGAAAACATTTTTATATCTAATTTCCCATAGCACTGAACTTCCTCATTTTATGAAATCCTACAGACTAAACAAATAATTATGCAGCTTTTTATGTAAAATATTATGCATGTGAAATTGACTTAAAATATTAATTAGAAAATTAAAAATTTATTGCGTTGTATATTATAAAGAAGACATTATTATTATTATTAAAACCAATGCAAAGAAAAAAAACATTGCAGTAGCTATAAATTAATTTCATTTTTATTGGGCTGATTAAATTATTTTTTTGAAGAGATTCGAATCTCAATGGTACAAAAGATTGTGATGCATATAAAAAAAACAACCTAATTTTGAAAAAGTTTTACAGGAACAGTTTCGTCTAAAAAATCACAAGTAAAGTTTTATATAGTAAACCATTGCAACCACATCACAAATTTGTATATTTCGATTAAAGGCCAGTCCCACCGGTTTGGTGAATATTGTATATTTGGGATGATATCGATATAGGTCACCGGTTTGGATAGATCGCAATGAAGCAATGTATCATCCGATTCTTCACCTACTGTTTTTATTCCATCGCAGTCAACCAACTTCAAAGTCTTGTCGAAACAAATTCTGATTTCAAATATATAAGACATACCTGTGTTCGAGTCAACTTCGCAATACATGGCCGGATTCTTACCAATCCTTTTTTTGATCGCGTTGTACATATCCTCAGCTCTGTAGGCTTGGCTAGAGTCTGGAGCGAATCCAGATTTTAACAGAATATCTGACATGGAGTACATCTGAAGCCAACGCAGTCCTTGACCAAAATATTTAGTTTCGCTGTTCAGGTAAGATAAGACTGCGGCACACGTTCCATGTTTGGTCCATTCGTGCTTCCAAAAGGAGTACAGCGGCGTTTCTAAAAAAGATCAACATAAATAACAGATAAAGGTGTGAGAGGTATGATCATAAACAATGATATCGTGTTTAGTTAAATGTGTATGGTGTTTAGTTAAAAATCATTTGTTGTTTATTAAATGGAAGGAATTATCTTATGCATCCCATTGACAAGACTAGTTTACAACAACTATCCTATATACAGATATCAAAATTGGAATGTGAAACATACAAGACGATGACGTAATGGTAGCCAATCGCACTACCACCATGACTCGCTGATTCGTCACCGGCGTCTGCCGCGGTCAAACTTCCCGGGGTGAATGGGAAGCCACCCTCGCAAACAGGTAGGCGTACGACTGCGCCGACTGCAAGTCAACCTCAATAGCCCTGAAAAGTATTTTCCACCCGGTGCAAGTGGTCTAGAGAGACAAAGGCAGTCAGCTGACGGGGCGAAATGAAGAGCGATGAGCGAGAGCACACAGGGCGGATAAACAAAGTAAAACACTTGTTCAGAGTTAGGAATCAATCAATCAATTTACTATTAAAAAATACACATTATAAAGCGGCGCGCGTCGAGCTCAGCAGGGCTAGCTGTAAGGCTGCACCGGCTGGCCTAGAGCGGCGGGGGTAGCACTACCCCCGCCACTTGAGGTACATGTCAGCCGCAGGTCACGTAAATTGCGGCGCACCCCGCCATTACACTGATAGCTGCGACACGCGGAACATATGAAACACAATACAATGGTCCTTTTTAGGGCCTTACAAATATGGTTTACATTAACAAGTGTTCTATGGGCTATATTGCCCCCGGTATCGCTGAGGCTAGGCCCGAAAGCAAACCATTTGTCTTTATTTAGGGCCTAGCACTCAAATACCGGGGTATGTAACTATCATATTTTTCCATTCATTTATATTTATTCATTTATATCATTTTAAAACTAGTTATACACATCCGGAACAACGTTAAAATGCAATTAACTTAAATACTACAATGAATTACCTGAATACTTGAAAAATTATATTGGAGATTAATTTCAAATCAACATAAACAAGCACATTGATGACTACTAACCACATGAAACATGACTTCACCTTTCATTGAAATTTACGTTTGTGTAATAATTTTTATTTGTAGTATTCTTTAATAATATGCGTGCTTCCACTTCCTATTTTGTTGTATCCCAACTCAACACAGGGTTCTTGGCCTCAGAGTAAGAGATTTGTTTTTTTTTTGTAATATATATGAATAATACAATAAGCATATAAAATCCAAACAGGTTTCTTAATGTATAAAAAAAGTCACACTCAGTGAGAGAGGTCTTAGTTATGCTAGCAATTTTATTATTTAATTTACGAAAACAGATTTTTCAGAAAAGCATTGTCATTTTTTGTAATAAACACAACACTTAAAGAAATATACTTGTAATAAATATACACTTGTTAGAATAGATTTTAAAATGAATATGATAAAATATATGTAAAATGCAAGGCTTAAATTAGTATAAAATAATTATAAAGCAGTTCTGAAATGGTTCAATTGTTTTGAAGTAATTGAGAAATAGTGATTTAGATTTATTAAAAAGATGTCAAGGCTGACAAAAATCAAGAAGAAAACACAGTATGACTCCAAATTCAAGAAATATGAACTAGAAAGTTAGTCTGAATCATTACAAGTTTTATTCATTAGGGTGTGTTTCATACTCATTAGGTGCATGCATTAATGCGAAGAAGGTTTAGAGTAACTTTTCTTACAAAACTAACAGAAATCAAAATACCAGAATACAAAATAAAGACGAAAGACACATCCAAATGTTTAACTTTACCCTTTTCAATGTTGATCCAGTTTTGCTCTAACTGTTGCTCGATCGGCTGCAGAAGAGTGGGATTAAAATGCCACGAGTTATTACAGAACCCTGGTCCAATAGTACCAAGTTTCGTGGGCCAGATTCCGTGGATGGTCCATGCATCCTTCTGGGAAGGTAATGTGCATGAGCGGTCCGGTCCCTTCTTCTTCCAGTCCAAGCAAACCGTCGCTGGCCAATGTTGCGTGAATATCAACACATCCCATTCATGTTCAGAGGCTTCACTTATTTCATCTTCTGCACTGCAAATAAAATCGATTAAACCAATTTTTACTTGGATTTGTAATCATAATGATAATAGAACGGATATTATTGCAATGAATTAAAATACATATCATTATTTTTACATTTTTGTGGCATCTTGGAAAGAAATATTTACTTAAGAAAATCCTTTATTATGCCAGTGAGATTATTAATATGTAGATTTTTTTTTTTAATTAAGATATAAAACTCTGTTGAATCGCTGATAAAATTTTATTCTGCGCGAAATTAAAAATCATGCATTTATAAAAATAATTCAGTAGTTTTATTTATGAAATTATTGTGTTTAAAAGTTGGGCATGTTTTATGCATATAAAGCATAAAATAATTGTTTCGAAAATTTAAAAATTTAAATGTTTTTATCGCCGAATTGAGATGCAAATTTTTGTTTTCAATTTATAATGAAAATAAGTAGAATTTTTGTGATATAGATACGGATGACAGATGGGTGAATTATCATTCGAATGGTCAGTGTTACTCACTATTTTTGTTAAAAGATGAATCACTTATGTACAAGATAAAATAATAATTAAGGTGTGTAAGCAGTTAACAATGGAATCGTATTTATTATATGTTTATAAATAAAATATCGGGGTTTAAAGGAAGGTATATCCTTTATCTCTTTAAATAAAGCTGCCAAATTTGTTATTTTCGGTCTATGGTAAATAGGTACTAAATAACTAACAAAGATACAAGTATTCATGTTTTATCAATTTGCTTATCAGAAAATGCAAATATAATTAGCATGAAACATACCAAGTTCACCGAGGTTTAGTGTGAACTTTTTTCATACTCTCTTTCAAATCAGTGCCTTGATACGATTTCAACAAGTTATCAGTGAATAAAGGCGTTTTAATCAACTAAATAAAAGAAGGAAATATTAGTAATTTTTCACATCAATATATTAAATGTTCGATTGCTGTAAAAAATGTCGACCTAGAATACGAGATTATTGATACACAATAAATAATTGTGAAATTATCACAAAATTAAATGCAAAATATGAAATTCACTTTTGAAAAAATACGAACATAAATAATAGATTGTGATACTTTGAATTTCATTGACAACAGATAGAAGCTGACCCGAAACCTAAATGTGTTTTAGAATCAATGTGAATGTATTATGACAAAACGGTATATTTTTTTATTTACTCACCTTATGAACACTGATAAGGCCGCAATAATACAAAGCGCTCTTTTTATCGCCAACATATTAATACACAGTGACCCGAATACCTAATAAATAAAATATTATGCTTTTTTTTCCAGCGTAAGAAATGTCAATTCGTCAGCTGCTCATGTTGACGGTCAGCGCTCCATTTCAGCAATTTTTAGTGAGTGTCGTGATCTAGCGGCAGATTATAAAATAAAGCATATTGATAACAAAAAACAAAACCATCTGGATAAGTAAATGTAAAAGCTTTTTCAAACGGTCGCTAGATGGCTATAAATGACTAGTGATTCTTTTTATGGGTATTTTTTTCTTTATTAGGGCCTTTTACCAAAATATGATAACATCAAAACCAGAAAGAACAATGAATAAAAACATGTACACAAATATAAAAATAATGCCAATGTAGAAGTATTTTTCTTTATGCTTAAGGCCATTTAAAAAAAAAACTTTAGAACACATTTACATGTAGATATAAGGTAAACAGTTTCCGTTTCTATCAGAAACGGTATTTTCAGTAACATTTTAATCACTCATTTATTGTCCAGTGCCTAGAAATTCTTCATTCTTGTTGAAAATACATATTTGTCAAGTAAAATAATCTGCAGATTATTAATTTGGACATAGGTGTTTACTATTTACTAAAAATGTTGCTGATATGAAATTACTTTAATAAGTGCGACTTCGTACAGTTGATATCGACACTGTAAAAAAAAAGTTACCAAGTGACATGCAGCAACTTTACAAGAGTGCCAATTAAGGCTTCCCCGAGTTGAAAGGTGAAAAGACCATTAAAAAACGAAGAAGAAGAAGAAGAATTAAGGCTTCTGTCATTCAAATCGAAGACATATTGGCACATTAAAATATTTTTTAAAAAAAGCAAATGGTTGCTTACTTCTGCAGGGAGAAATGAGGAGGGGGAAGGGGGAATCTGATACTGCGCCGTTCTCCCCTCACTTCTCCCCTGCAGAAGTAAGCAACCATTTGTTTTTATAATATTTTACTTTTAAAAATTTTCTTTGTTCTAAATATTTTTTTTAATATGCTAATATGTCTTCTTGCCCATACTGATCATTGTGGTTTTGGATGTGACAGGGTTTACATAACACCCTGTATGATTGAAAAAAACACTTTCATTGGCACTTTTGTAAAAAAATTTGCTGCATGTCGCTTGGAAACTTTTCCCCTTCCAGCGGTGCTATTCTGAACTGCTCTCGCAGCTATAGAAAACACTTTTATCTTGCGTATTTACATACAAAATACTTTTTTTGCACCACAACAGGCCAGTAGCTCAATCACAAATAACTATCGACGTGCCTAAAAACATGCTAAGCATTTGAGCGATCACAATGAACAATAATGAACATGCTTAAGTTATCGCAGTCATAAGTCAACGCGTGTGTAATTCTCTAAGTCAATGCTCGTGTCAGTTTGTTTTTTGTTTTCCTCGTAAACAAATACAGTTCATTGGCGAAAAATCGGCGTTTACTATAAAAAATAATACGATATATTGCATTTGCAAAATGGTAAGGAGTATCTAATACAAAAAAGTAAAAATTAAATAATAATTACAATGGCGACTGCTTTTCTTGACATTTGGCTTGCCAACCGCAGGCAAAATTCAATAAACAGCATGATAAATAATAAATGAATAAATAAAAATAGCGGTTTTGGAATATTTTTCATTTTTAATTCAAATACAAATATATGATTGCGCAGCAGGATTATACGTCGCGAAACGTAAATATTTTGACGTTTAATATTAGGTATTTACGGATGTTCGACTGTGATCGCGACTACGATAAACAACCACGGTGAAACATTGTTATCACGTCGCTTATTGGCACGTCGATAGTTATTTGTGATTGAGCTACAGGAGGCCCAATTATAGTGGTGAATTACGTCACAGAACACCCAGGCTTGAGAACAATCACATGTTTTAATTTGTGCGTTCTCACCGGGAGATAAAAGTGTTTTCTATAGCCGCGAGTGCGTTTGGAATATTAACCCATGGGCCAATATGAAGTCACTTATTAGCAACATAAACTACGACTAATTATTCGTAATTCTGATATTTTCAGACTTGAGCGCTTTTCCTCGAATACAGAATATTATACTAAATCCTGCAACACAACACAAGCAAAATGCGAAAGATATAATATATATAAAAATACGAAAGACACTAAGTTTTTTTTTAAAGTAATTATTTAAAGGGTTGTTTTTTTATAATTTATTATCAATTCATTGTTTCCTTACGCTCTTATCGTTTTTTTTTTCATTTTACTATTATTTTTCTGTTTCAAAATACATTTTTTTCTTTTTTTATTATCAAACGCACCCAATTATACACAAGGGACTGTATTGGTAAAAAATACAACTTATCTCGAGCATTTGTTACAGAAGGGCAAGTTTATCAATCTTACGCTCCAGGTAGGTACTAGTAAAGGTAGGTATAGTGGAATATTGAAGTATAAAACCATCTTATAAACAAAACAAGTTATTATCAATATAAAAATTTATTTCAACAGAGAGGGAAAACATTGTTGAGAAGGGAATATGAAAGTCTAGGCATTTACGGGGCTTATGACCTGTCATTGGCTGGTGTAAGTGGCCACTTTACACACGGTAACATAAAATAACCGCATAATTTTGGGCGTCCTGAAAACATTTTAAATTGATTTAAATCAGTATCGGTTTCGGCTAAAAACCTTGTTTCGGTCGGACACACTACTCGTTTATAAATATGTTCATTTTATTCTGATATTTTATCTGTAAGAAACGAAGCGAAGGTGGTAATGACACGACTAGAATTATCTTGAAATGCAATAAATTTATTTCGTTGGATTGGACAATGTTACTACGCCATGCCAATGTCAACCAATGATATAGACAACAAAGTGTTTGAGCGCCGGTCTTTAACCTGCTGCTGGAGTGTGACTTAATGAAACACTTGGATATGTTGAACCAATATAAGGCTGACAAATGTACTCATAAATAATGGACATTTTCACACCTAAACGTGACTATTCACTTGGTGTCTTTTGCTAATACAGAACGGAAAACTCACATCTGTTTTTACCTTTTTACAACGATGCTTCATCCTCTATTCCCTATCCGCACTAGCGGTGCATAGGACACTGCTTTGGTACTGCTATTGCAGTGTATTTGGATCAATTTTATTACTTTAACCCTAGATTCATACACACACATCTCTCATACAGCCTCAAGTAATAAAACTGGCACAGCGCGCGGCGTGCAATGTGCATGGAACATCGCGGTAGTTAGTGCCTAAAATGCTCTGATTGATTTTTAAAATTGTTTTTTAATGCTTTAATTCCAAATAAAAGTTTTTTCTAATTAAAATATGTAGATTTTTTCAAAATCTTCCGTAATTATTAAATTAAATGACCTTAAAAGTAAGGTGTATCAGTGACATATGTTTATGAATAATGGTTACCTTAAATAGAGTTTGTAAATCTAGGGTTAAAGGTAAGCGATCAGTCTTACACTTCAAGGCCTGAATTACAATGAGAAGTTGAAATTTATCTTAAATTGAATTTACTAAGTAAAATTAAGTTTTCTATTTGAAAAATAAACTTTACCGTTTATTTTTTCTTAACATGTTCAATTACATATTAGCGATGAAGATATTTTAAATTTTCATACAAATAAACACATTTTTGTACATAAATATCAATTTTACTTTATAATCTCTCTATATGTGCCCATGAAGATGAACTTTACAAATTGTATTCGCCGTCCAGGGGTGGTATTTTGAATCTTCTCTATAGAGAAGTTAATTTGGGGATTTTTATTTTTTGAATGCGACGAAAAATTGCTTCGTATAATGGCCACACTGGTGATAAAATGTCAAATGCTGTATAGAACTGTTTAAAAAACGGAAAAAAAACGAATACCGTTTGGTCGATTCACCCTAATTAGGGGCTTTGTTTTGTTTGGGTAGTGCGTAAGGTTCCAATAATGTTCTAAATGAAAATCATAATGTTTGATTTCACGCGCTCATATTTTTTGACGTTTAATCATCAGTGTGGTCATATGTGAAGCAAATATTAGTCGCATTGAAAAAATAAATATTCCCAAATTAACCACTCTCTAGAGTTAGAGGATAGAGAAGATTCATAATTTTATTTATTTTCATACAAAATACGCGAGATAAAAGTGTTTTCTACGGCTGCAAGAGCGTTTGGAATATTACTCTATGTGCAAGTCCGGAAATAGTGAAATATTGCACTGAAGTTTATTTACACTTTCTTTTTATTTTTTATTTATTTATTTAAAAAAAACAACAATGTAAGCTTAAAATGCACACAGAACAGAAGAATAAAAATAATAGAAACTTGAATTGTAAAAAAAATGACAATTTGAATTTATAACACAATTGGTGATATAACTTATTAATTTATTTAGTATATTATTTATAAGTTTGAAATTAAGTTATTGCAAATAAATCAATAGTAATAAATACATATATAAAGTAAAATAAGAATATTCATTCTACCGATATTTTTAACATCAAAAGCATACTTACGAGTACACGCATAAATAAATTACGTTCTTGTATGAATCTTTACCCAATTTAACTACCTACATAATATTTTGTACGAATTATATTGTAGCAGCGTAATGTTGCACGATGGGAAAAAATATAATCATAACACAAATGTAATATTAAAAAAAAAAAAAATTTGTTTATTTCTCTAAAATTGTATTGTGCACGCGGAAACATTGATTGACACAACATAGTAGATAAGTAAATGGTCTTTTAATAAGAGTAATTTAATTAATGAACATTGATCTTAAAAAATAAAACGATCTTTATTTGACATAAAACGGATATTTTTATGTCATGTAAAATAATATTTAATGTTTTTAAGATACTGTTGGATAGTGAGCAAGGTAGCGTAAAAAAATTTACTACCCTGGCAACAATAACAAAATCTCCATTTTGTTTTCTTTGACAATCTGACAGATGGAAAAATAATAAAACTTTTGAGAAATGCATTTGCTACTTATACATGCATTTGATACTTACACATGAAATGTGATCCCATTCTGTTTCTTTAAGATCCCAGCAGAATTTCTACACTTTAATACGACACAACACGGCATGGTTGAATTCAAATCGGGAGTTGCGTACTGAGCGACGTCTACAAAGAAATAAATGAGTCAAAACGTAAAACTACTTCTTTAAGAGTAGTTTAGTCGCCTTCTGTTTGATGCGCGTATGCGGTTTCTGGAGTATTCTTAATTTTATGCAATATACATAAGAGGTAAAACTGAACATCGGGTTGTAGTCCTGTGGCTAGTGTCTCGGACTCACGGACCAAAGGTCCGTAATTCGAATCCCGCTCTACCCCAACTCAATTCCATTTTTTAATAGTGAGTTATTTCGACTCGAGTTATTACAACTCGTTGAAAATGGCCCTCAAAATTAAATATTGGAGTAAATCATAAGAGCGCAAATATTTATTTTTTCATTAAAAAAAATATATTAAAAAAAATAATAGTAATCATAGCTTTTGTACCAAAGATAATTTTAGTTTTCAGTTTTTTAATAAGGTTTTTTAATTCAGGTCATTAAGAACATTTAATGTAAAAATAATTATTTTTTTATTATAATAGTACATGTTAAAATATCGTTTTTAAGAATTTTTTAACTGTTGACGTCAGATATTAATGTAAACTTAAAAATGCATTTTTATGACAAATGTGGATTCAGGTGTTTTATTTAACACTTTGTATCCCGGTCCCGTGTTTTCACGTGGTTTACCAGCTGTTTAAAAAAGTGCATTTTATTGACATCTAGTGACTTTTATTAGCACTTTTTAGCTACTGGTAAACCACGTGAAAATACGGGACCGGGACACTACGCATGGTTATTGTTATCACGTGTTTACACGGCTCCGGGATACAAAGCACAAAAAAAAGTGAGGCCCTGTTTATGTGCGAACATTGCAATGCGCAGTGTGGCTCTCCATAAAGGCCAATGTTGGCAGAACTATCATGCAAAAATTACTTATTTAATTGTTTCAAATAAATCTTAGAAGTTTCAATTGATTCAACCCAGTATTTTCATAATTATGACACGTTTAAGAAACCCTTCACAAAGCTTGAAATTTTACAAAAATGGGCCGGGCACAGGGTAAATTCTATGTGTTTTCGGCCGGTACTCAAAGTGTTAAGTATAAGATGGTTTACTACGATAATTTCTGCATTTTTAACATCAAAACGTTAAAAAGTGGGCAGGGGGGGGATTTATTCTCTAAAGTACAGATATTGAATAGAGCATTGCATTGCTAGGTACACCAATCACCGTGTATCTAGATATTTTATTGTTACATAAAGGTAAGATAAACAGTCTTATGATTCAGGTCTAGGGACTATGAAATATCGCGCTGTAAAAACACTATTTTGTAA